>NC_056743.1:1351901269-1352051269 GCF_019279795.1 Protopterus annectens | reverse complement strand
TAAAGTATACAGCCTTTGGCTTACCATATTTGCTGATTCTTGCATACTGGGAGCAATCATTGAGTCCACCAGTGATGACAACATCCTACAGGAGGGATTAACACAATAGTGACAAAGCCACACAGTCTACAAATAAATGCAAAAACATGTCTTTATTTTGTCTTTCTGCAAAGTGGAATGCCCTGCCAATTGCAGTATTGACAACAGTCCCACAATGCTGAAATCCAGTGATGCAAGACCTGGGAACACACACAGATAGCAATCTGAACTTCGACCATGAAGTGTCCAAACTGGTACTGAAAGGCTTGGTTGTGCACATCATAAGTCATGCCATTGTATTCAGATCTGAGGATTATATTGCAGCACTGTACACAATCATCCTCAAAACACTAACAGATGATAATGCTCTTTTGCATGCAACTCACCAGACACATGCACCAGCTGGACAGACCACATGGAAAACACAGGGCCTACAAACCATACCATGATATATGTGGACAGACTGAACACCATGTCACTTTGATCTGTATCTTACAGGAGCAGGTGATTTTCTGCGTGGCCTCCAGGCCGGTCTCTGACCATGCCCTGGTGCAAACAGTGCACATCCACAAATCAGATATAGTTGATAACATCAGCTGGTGTAAAAGACTCTCTGTAATGTCAAGCAAATGCACAAACACATGCATATATACACACATACACAGACTAGTTGACTGCACTGAGAACAGAACACTTACCTAAGCACACAGACTACAGAACGCTGCATTTAAGGCAGGCACCACAGCTCAAGTCTGACTTGGAGTGTCTCAGACAACACTTTATAGCTCATGACATCAGCAGTGCTTGGTGAGGAGAATATGGTAATAGCAGTGTCTCACATGCTGGTGTAAAAGGCTCTCTCCAATGTCAAGCAAGTGCACTAATACATACATACACACCCACCCCAGTTGACTGCAATGAGAACAGAACACCCTACACCTAAGTATACAGACTACAGAGCTCAGTACTTTACACAAGCACTGTGAAACAATTTTGACTTTTACAAGGTTGCAGGATAACTTACACTGGATGAAATCAGTAGTGGATGTTGGGCAGAAGGTGTTGGGAGGCCTGCATGAAATATATGTGTAGGCATGTGCAAGTATCAAAATACGGTCAGTCTACGGGATTGGAATGGTAACTGTAGAATACAAACTTATGCTCTTTTGGCTAAACAGAGAGACGTACACTCACACACACCTACAGTTGACTGCAGTGAGAACAGAACCCCCTGCCTACCTAAGTATACAGACTACAGAACTCAGTACTTTACGCAAGTGCCATGGCACAAGTCTGACTTTTACAAAACTGCAGGACAACTCTCAGCAGTGGATGTTGGACAGAAGATGTCGGGAGGCCTGCATAGGTTCGTAGAAGGTTACTAGGTAAATGGCCCTATGGCCTTCACAAGCCTAGCTGTGCAAAAACCCAAGTACCCTTACTGACCATAGTTAGATGGTTGTTGTTAGCAGAGCAATTTTGTTATCAGCATTAACTGCCTCAACCCATGAGGGACATGGGTGCCATCCCTGTGGTAAATTTACAGTCACCCATGCAGTTGTCAAGGTTGCACTTCAATAAGGTTATTGAGGAGCTCTGCTTCACATGCAGTGAGAGTATATTCCAGAGGAGCGGCAATCACCAGGAGATGTATCTGTCTCTCCAGCATGTTCTGTTTATTTCACAGGCTATGTTAAGATCCCTGGAGCAAGTTATTTTTGTCCCATTTGATTTGCAGATGGTCCATCATTTCCATTAAGGCAGGGTCCAAGACTGCTCAGTAGGCCAGGCACAGGTCGCCTCTCAGCAGCCTGTGTGATACTGAGTCCAGTCTTTCTACATATGTCATGTTTTGAAGGCCCTGGATTCTCTTGTTCAGAAACCTCTGTGGTCCCTCTAGTTGCTGCAGGTGTCTGGTGAGGTGCTTTCAAAAGGGAAAGTACAGTTTTGTACCTACCATAAATGTAGATGTCCGATAGGTATGCATCTGCAGTCATCACATATGGGTTGTCATGCCTCAGGCAGCCCTTCGGTCGGGCGGATTCCAAAGTCTGGGTCCGACGTCGGCTGATGTCGCCCCTTCCCCGACGTCACAACGCCTGGGGTATAAAAACATCAGCCGATGCCATCTTCCTCAGTTTTTCTTGCCCCAGATGCCAGGTGCCCCCTAGGAAGGCTAAATTTGGAAAAATGCAATAAAAAATCCAAACATTGCAAAAATATAAATATATATATATATATATATATATATATATATATATATATATATATATATATGAATAAAACAAATACACCATAATAGATCCCCAGCTAGCTAAGAGAGAGGTAAGCACCCTAGGAGTACCTCAGAGGGGAAGGCGGGAGGGTAAACCTGACTGCAGATGCATACCTATCTGACATCTACATTTATGGTAGGTACAAAACTGTACCATGTCCTTCAAGGATGCATTTGCAGTCATCACATATGGGTAGAATACCATAGCCAATCTGGGGGTGGAGGTACTAGGAAAAGGATGGTGTAGCTAAGATACCCTGCAGGACAGCCATAGCAAAGCCTGCTCTGGATCTGGAATATAGAGGTAAATTGTAATGCTTGGCAAATGTATGCACAGAGCTCCATGTGGCAGCTTCTAAAATGTCTTTTGTAGCCACCCCTCTTAAGAAGGCTGTGGAGGTGGCTGTGGCTCTCGTAGAATGAGGTCTAATGTTAGCTGGTACAGTCTTTCTATGAAATGAGTAACAAAAGCGGATGCAATTTCCTATCCATTTTGAAATTGTCTGTTTGGAAATTGCCTTTCCTTGAGTACCAGTAGCATAAGCTACCAGCAGCTGGTCAGTTTTTCTGAAACCTTTAGTTCTGTCCAAGTAGTAGCATAACTGTCTGTGAATGTCCAGGGTGTGCAGCAGTTTCTCCCCTTTGTTTTGTGGATTTGGGAAAAGGGTAGGCAAGTGAATGGCTTGATTCAATGAAACCCTAGATACCACCTTTGGCATAAAAGTAGGATTAGTTCTTAATGAAACCCTATCCTGATGGAAAATAATAAATGGCTGAACTGCCATCAAAGCCTGCAATTCCGAAACTCTTCTTGCTGAGGTTATTGCCAGAAGGAAGGCAGTCTTCCATGAGAGGTACTGTATATCTGCAGATGCTGCTGGTTCAAATGGAGGCAGTGTTAGTTTTTCCAACACGTAGTTAAGGTCCCAAGCAGGTAGAGGTGGTTTCCTAGGAGGTTTGATGTTTTTGATCCCTCTTAGAAACTGTCTTAGGAGAGGATGAGAAAAGACAGGGGGATCAGTATTGTACTCTGCTGAAATTGCTGAAGCATGAATCTTAATAGAAGAGTAAGACATCCCATTGTGGAACATTTCTGCCAAATATTCCAGGGTATGTGCCATGTTCATCATTGTCGCATCTAGGCCCTTTGTGGTGTTCCAGATGAGAAATCTTTTCCATTTTGCTGAGTATGTCTTCCTTGTGGAAGGACGGCGAGCTTCCAGAATAATATTCTTTACTCTCTGGGATAGCTTATCCTGAGGAGGAGTCAAGGTATTCTCCCACGCTGTTAGTTGCAATGTTTTCAGGTTGGAGTGAAGAGTTTTGTATCTGTGCTGTGTCAGTAACATGCTCCTTAGCAGTGGGTACCAGTGCTGCCTTGGCCAGTCCGGAGCTATCAGGATCACTTTTGGCTGCTCTGACCTGATCTTCAATAACACCTTGGTCATTAATGGAATAGGAGGAAATGCATACACTGTCAGATTTCTCCAGCTGAGAGCAGAATTTCTTCAGTTGATGATTGTGGGAAGATTGTGTTATCTGTTGGAAAATGTCTGGGTGCAGCATCCATTCGTGTGCATCCATGATATTTCTGCTTCAGCTGTCCGCCAGTGTATTGTCCTTCCCTGGCACAAACTGAGCTTGTAGCTGTATATTGAGTTTCAAGGAAAGATCCCATAGATTCATTGCCAGTCTGCACAGAGGGTAAGAATGGGTACCTCCTTGCTTATGTACCACATAACTGTGGTGTTGTCTGTCCTTATTACTAGATGGCCTTGATGCAGAAAGATTTTGAAGGCCTCGATTGCGTGTATCACTGCTAGCATTTCTTTTTGATTTATGTGCATGCGTAGCTCCTTTTGTGACCACTGTCCTTGAATACCTCTGCCCTCCATGTGTGCTCCCCAACCTAGGTCTGAAGTGTCTGTTGTAATAGTTTGGGTGGGTTTTGGCTTTGTGAAGGGAAGCCCTTTGTTGGACTGGCTGGCCTGAGCCCACCACAGAAATTCCTTGTGAAGGCATGGAATGAGTGGGATTAAAGTTTCCAAACTGTGACTGTGCTGTGTCCATAAACTCCTTAGGTACCACTGTAACTTCCTCATATGTAGCCTTGCTTGTGGAATCAGAAGAATACAGGATGCCATGTAACCCAGGGCCTGCAGGATTTTCCTTGCAGTCAGCTGAGTTTGTCTTGTCAGATTCTTGAAATAATCCGGTAGTTGACTTTGTTTTTCTTCTGTGAGATAAGCCATTTGGGTGGTTGTATCTAGATCCGCACCCAGAAAGGTTATTCTTTGGGATGGAACAAGTCTTGATTTGTGCATGTTGACTGTATATCCCAAGGCCTGTAGAAGATTGATGGCATAATTTAAGTCCTTTATCAGAGTTTGTTGGTTGTCCGCTTGTATACGGCAGTCGTCCAGATATGGGTAGATTTGAATCCCCTGGAGTCTGCAGTGTGCTATTACTGATGCCAGGCATTTCGTGAATACTCTGGGCGCAGTAGATAAGCCAAAGGGCAATGCTGAGAATTGATAATGCTCTGACCCTGTAAGAAATCTGAGGTATCTTCTGCAACTCTGTCTGATAGGGACATGCAGGTATGCCTCCTTGAGGTCTAACCAGCCAAGACCCCTTGCCCAGCATGGGAAGGAGTTGCTGTAGAGTCAGCATTTTGAATTTTGGCACAATGAGATAAGTATTCAGTACGGACAAGTCGAGAATAGGCCTCCATTGATGCTCTTTTCTTGGAACAAGGAATAGTCTGGAGTAAAATCCTTGGCCTTGTTCTGAAATAGGAACTTTTTCTATGGCTTTCATTTGTAGTAAGTTTGAGATTTGTTTCAAAGCCTCTGTCCTTTGATTTGGTGGCAGACCTGGTATGCCTTTTCTTTTTGGCAATGTGTGGAAATGGAACCTGCATCCGTTGTCTATTATTTGGAGTGTCCATTTGTCTCTTGTAATGTTGTGCCAATTTCTTGAGAATAAAGAAAGCTTTCCACCCAAAGGTGCTTCTAATTGAGCCCTGGTTGGCGGAGTCAAGGCAGAGTCATTGAGTTTGTCCTTGTGCAGCAGTTGCAGATCCTGAACTGCCTGTCTGGATTGGAGGTTGCCATTGACAGCCTCTGTAAGAGCCCCTAGCTTGGCCTCTACCTCTAGCACGCCTGTTTCTGCCCCTTTGAAATCTTTCTGTGTCCGGAAAGGACCAATTCTTGGAAGGCCAGTTTCTGCTGAATCTAGGCGGTTGGACTTGAAGAAAATCCTTAACTGTTTGTACAGATTTTGCCTTTTCCTCAAATTTCTTTAGGACGTCTTGAGCAGTGGAACCAAATAACTTTTGCTTTTCCAGTGGAGCATCCAAAAGCTTAGCTTTAACATGTTCTGGCAGAGATTGTTCCTTCAGCCAAGCATGCCTGCATATGACAACACCTGTCATTGCTGACCTACATGAAGCTTCCAATGCATCATAACCACACTGCAAGAAATGGTTGCTAACCTGCTGGGAACTATGTACCAGATCCTAAAGGGATTTACGGTCCAGGGGTTCAGAACAAGACAATTTCTTATGCATTTCTTCTAACAAATACTCTTGATACTGTATCATGTGAAATTGACAATTTAATGCCCTCATAGCCAGAGTGGCAGAAGTATACACTTTTTTACCCCATCTCTCTAATGCCCTGGACACCCTTGCAGAGGGGAGTGGGTTTTTAGTATTAACAGCTGCAACCCCTTTAGGGCCCTGTGAAATAGTTTCAGGATCAGCAGAGTGGGCCTTATAAAGAAAATTATGTGTGTCCAGGACCCTGTAATACCTATGAGGCTTAACAGGGGCCGGATGCAGAGTGTCAGGAGTCATACTAGAGTCAGAATATACATCATCAATCACATTTAAAACAGGAGGAATAGCCAAAGGTCTATGCTGAGGTAAATGAAGAAAAGTTCTTAGTCTTTTCCTGGAGTCAGAATATTCCTGGCCCTGCCATTTGAAATGCTCTCTCATAGTGTGAAGGGTCTCCCCAAAGGAAAGCTCTTCAGGAGGGGAGGCTGAGGGAATAGATTCCTCTGCATCCGAATCCTCATAGGCTGAATAGGCCTCCTCCTGGTAGTCTGGGTGATCCGAGCCAACAGAGGCCTCCTCTGAAGAAAGGGGATCAGGGGGGTCCATCCTGGGCCTTTTGTCTAGAGGGGGTTGGGAGCCCCTGTCCAGATGAGGCTGAGAGCCCCTAATTAAGGAGATCAGGTCCTCTGCTAAAGTTAAAATCTGTGAACTAGAAGAAGGTCCCTGAGGAATAACTCTGGGAGGCATGGCTTTAGAGTGTTTTGCAGCTTTAGAGTGTTTTGCAGCTTTAGCCCTGGTGAAGGCCTTAATAGACATGGATGCAGGAGGCCTGGCTGCACCACGTGCTGGTGTAGCTTTATCTAAAGGAATGGTGTCGGTAGATTCCAATACACCAGTTTCAGAAGGCAAATCTGTAACCGACTCGGTAGAAGCATCCGGGACCAAGGCTGTCGGTTGTATTATTTCAGGGTTCGGAAGTACCAAGGACTCGGTATCCGCCAAAACCGAGACACTCTCAGTAGGCCTTGCCGCGGTTTCCCGCGTGCGTCGGTCCTTGTCTTTCCGTTTCTTAATTAAATGTGATGTTGGGGTTTCCGATGGCATTTTGTAAGCAAAACTATCCCCAAAAAACTCTTCTGCGAACTCCGACCGACGTCTAAGAGTGCGTCGGTTGAAGGAAGCGCAGGCAGAGCAGGCCGAGACGTCGTGGTCTTGGCCTAAGCAAGGAAGACAATAAGAGTGGAAATCCTTATGAGGTATTTGTTTCCCACAAGTTAAACAATTATTAACTTTTTCTGACATCGGCTGAGGCAAGAAAGAGTCCCCAATGGGGTACTTAGCTTTTGAAGTCTTCGGATAGCGAAAATACAGGAGCTGGCCGACCGGCACTTGCGAACTGCTTCTGCTTTGGGCACCACGCGGCAAGAAAGACTGAGGAAGATGGCGTTGGCTTATGCTTTTGTACCCCAGGCGTTGTGACGTCGGGGAAGGGGCGACATCAGCCAACGCCGGACCCAGACTTTGGAATCCGGCGGACCGAAGTGCTGCCTGAGGCAGGACAACCCATATGTGATGACTGCAGATGCATCCTTGAAGGACATCACTGTACTCAGTTACTGGACTAATAAGGGTAGAGTACAGCTGAGCTAGGACTTCCCTGGTCTTAGATACAATGGCCTTATTTATGAGGTGCGCAATGTAGAATTATTTTCTTACCACTATGAGCACATGGTGATCGAAGTTTAAATTGATATAAACCTATGTTCCAAAGACTTGCACCACTGAGTTTGAGCCTAGAGCGGTGCTATGTACATTATAATTGGCAGAGGCTACTTATTTACCAAAGGGAACAATGAGGCATATATTTGCGCTAAGTTTCGGTTCGTGAGTTTGGCACCAATTATTTGTCTGTGTCAGCCCTTTCTGTAATATGTTAACATCACTGGGGGACTCTATATGACTGAGACCAGTTTACAGTCATCTGTAAACTTGGTAAGCCACAGGTCACCTACTTTCACCTGGACTTCAGATAAATAGTTTCCAAACAGCACATATCCTTGTGGTACTCCACTGGTAACTGGTATACTGGTGGACTCCCTAACTGACAGTGTGCGTTCTGCTGGTGAGACAGTTGGCTAGTCATCTAGTAATGTATGGGTTAATCCCTAGATGAGAGAGTTTCTCTATGAAACTTGAATGTGGGATTGTGTCAAAGGCCTTGTCTAAATCAAGATAAGCAGTATGTAGTTGTCCCTCATCCAGGGCTTTGTTGACATTCTCAAAGAAGTCCACTAGATTTAATAAGCAAGATCTATCTTTGACAAAACAAACTTGGGTCGGGTCAAGAGTTTTGAAGGTCACCTATGTCCTTATGGATAAAATCCATGATGATTCCTTCCATAACCTTGCAGATAAGGCTGGTTAGGCTTCTAGTTAGGCTTATGGGTCGATAGTTCCCAGGGTCAGTTGATGGATGTACAGACATGTTCAACTGTGAAGATAATTCTAGTTCTGCATGTTACCAGATTTATGTGTATTGCATATCACACATTTGTTATTAATTTATGTAGTGCAGTTGATATACTTGTGAACAAGTACTGAGAGACCAGGGTTGCAGTGTAAAGGGGAGGCAACACATGGCTGCATTGTAAACATGTGACATATTGTTTGATAGGTCCTTTAGTTTCTTATGTTTCCACATGTAGTTTCATGACAGAGTAAATGGACACTAAACTGCACTAATGCATGCTGATAGTGACTTTGTACAGAGCAGCGGATTTGTGCAACAGTTGGCAAAGTGTTTTCCCACGCGAGATACACATTTCCATTACTTTCCCTATTTGTGCATAGTTAAACAGTGCACAAACGCGGGGCTCATTGCTAAAATTCTGAGCGTTATTACTCAGTGTATTAAACACAGTGGCAGAAATATACAACCAGTATGCAAGTAAATCCAAAAAAAAAAAAAAGTCAAACAGAAGTCACTGGAACCATGAGCAGCTGGTAATGAAGAGGTTTATTAGACTCAAACAACTTTTATTTTTTGTAGTCACTGGATTTACTTGCGTACTGGCTATATTTTTTGCCTCTATTTACTTTTTTATAGCCACAAGCGGTTTTAAAAGTTGTTTGAGTCTAATAAACCTCTTCATTACCAGCTGCTCGTGGTTCCAGTGACTTCTATTTTACTTTGTTTTTATTCTTTGTAGTCACTAGAGTTACTTGCGTACTGACTGTATTTTTCTGCTTCTATTTACTTTTTTATACCGGTTTTAAAAGTTGAGTCTAATAAAACTCTTCATTACCAGCTGCTCATGGTTCCAGTGACTTTTATTTTACTTTTTTGAGTATATGAAACACGCATGCTGCTTAGCCAACTCTGTGGCAGCAGGTGTAAATGCACTGACATTTCTTTATCAGCCTAGAAGATACTGGGTTCGAATCCAGGTGTATCTAATAGTTTTAAATAAACAGTGATAATGCAATTACATTAATTCTTTATAGTACACAGGCTGCTGTGTGCTGGTATAGCACAGCATGTTTAAGTGGCATTGTGCTGAGGTAACCACAGCATTGTAGGGCTGCTCACCTTCACGTGGCATTGGTGCACAATGCCAAACTCAGCACAAACGGAGGCCAAAAAATGAAGGGATCCATTACTTTTTCTGGTACTTAATTGTGCTGTGTGTGATTCTATTTTCTGACCAGATTACAGGGGTTAAAATTGGGTAGACAGGAAAGTGGTGAAAAGGGAAGCAAGCAGCACAAAGAACAAAGGGAAAGCAATACACGAATGTGCAGGCAGGAGGAAGGAAAGAACCATAGCTATGCATTTCTTCAACAGTTTAAAATGAAAATATGTGCATAATATTAGTTGAATTTGCTGTCATGTCCAGAAAGAGGGGTAACAACAACATAATCATGTTGTACACCCAAATGGACCGAATCAAATCTGTCAAGAAGACACGTGTGAAATGGACAGCTATGTATGGGACAATATTTTTTTTTCTTTTTTGTGGGATAGGTGCCCATTTTTATTAAATTCAGTAAGAGAGGAATGCTGGGTAAAAGGCAAAAGTATTTCTGGGTCAAGTAAGTTGGGTAGGTGAAGAAACAAATGCAAACAAGACAAGAGATAGGGGATGGTGAGGGACACAAAAGGCTGGAGGACACTATGATTGGGGTGAGGGAGGGGACAGCACAGGCTCATGCCCATCAAACATGGAGACAGTGAGAATCTAGTCCTCACACACTGGACTGTCATCACTGTCCCCCCTTACTCTGCTGACGGCTGGAGTGCTTGATGTCTTCTCTTCCTACGTACCATGAGGGAGAGCAGCCTCTCCATCTGGTGTAGATGTACATCAATGGTGTGGTGCACAACCCTATGCACCAACCCTGGCATCTCCTGGATGGTGATGAAATCTCCACCTCCCCCACTCCTACGGGAGGGTACCGCAGCACCAGCTGCCTGGGAAGTACTTCCCAAGGGCACAGGTAGTGCAGGGACAGCAGAGGCAGTACTGCCAGGTTGGGTCCCAGATGTGCTGGAACCAGTGGAGTGAGGGCAGACTGACCCACTGGGGCAGGCCTATAGAGACATTTTGATGACACATAATAAAAAATAGAGAGAGACAGATAGGGGTTGGGATGAGAGAAAAAAAAAAGACATAAAATTAGTACCATCATATATGACATGCAATGCATTAACACAATTATACAACTATTTCACCTGAAGTATTTCATTTAAGTATACATTATATCAACTACACACTATAACTACAAATTGCTGAAAGTAATTCTTGAAATGTGCATATATTACCCATATGCTTGGTCCAATTATACAGACTACAATTAACAGCAGGGCATTGATGCCACTTGTAGAGTTTTTAATTTAATGGAATATTAAAGAAATGCAGTATTACAGAGTTGTTACTAGTGGTATTTGAACCCACAACCTCTGACTACAGTCTTATACTTAACTCCTAAAGTTGGTTTGTGCTACAGACGAATGCACGTATACTTGCTTTTATAGTTAGGATATGCATGCATGATTTGCTGCAACTGTACAAAAAAAAATCTATCTTTAACTTTTAAAGCTACAATAATAGTTGTTTGTGCTGCATACATACCACTTACTTCACTCACTCTCTCCATTCGATCAGCATGAGCCCATCTACTGACCTCTATTTCAGCATTAGTTGTGGAAAGAACAGAAAAGAACAGAAGAACACTATGCAGACCAGTCTTGCCTAAATTTAGCTTTCTATGTAATACAAATACTCTCTATTATCTACTTATACAGCTGTGGGATGTCAGCAGTTTGAAATTCATTCAACCACCGGTTGAGGGTATCCCTTTTGCACCTCTGTAGGCCGTTAAATGATGCCTACACTGTTCTCCAGTGTGTGAGATGCCAGTAGTACTGGATACAGCCTAGGCCAAACTCTCCAAGTTTCATTTTTTTACTGGGAGCCAGAATAGTCCCCTTGCAGAAGCCTTTGGCTGTGCTGCTTTACCAGGAGTCCAATAAATACCCTGGACTCCTGGGACACCCCTCCTCTGTGCCCTAAAATGGTCAGCTTCTTCTCTAACTCCAGACGTGTCTAACATCTAAACTAGAACAATGGCAACTAATGCTTTCCTGCCAAATTCCTGTTACCGCATTTGCTGGTAGTGCACAAACCCGAGCAACAATGCCAACCAGGTTTGCATGATGTTAAGTGGAGAGCAGCAGTACCAAGCAGGGAAGAAAGCAATATTTTTAATTGGAAGGTTAATCTGACATTTGATCTTAGTTTGAGGGGGTCTGCTGGTACAGCTTGTAAATATATATTGAAAATAGGGAGGTAACTGTTGGTTGAGTTAAGTTTGCAGACATGCACTGGGGGCATAAATGTCATGACCCCGATACATTTGTTTGTGGCTTTATACACTGGTAAAATTTACTTTTAAAGTGTGAAATTCAAACCTAGGCATAAGGGACAAAACATTTTCTTCTACAGCGGTAGTTTTCCATTTTTGCCACAGAAGACGTGCTGTTCACACACATTCAAGAAGTATTTATAAATACAGGTGACAGTTTGAGTTCTTCACCATGTATGTGTGTGACCTGACAAGGTTCTTGTATATAGATCCAGTTGTGTAGGTGTCTTATTTAATTGTGAAGACCATCCAAGTCCAGATAGCAGAATCACACTTACAGAAATAGAGGTAACAGTATACTCTCAGTCTTACATCTGAAAACACAATAAGGGTGTCTTATCCCTCATACATATAATTTATATCAGCTCCACGATCTAAAGTGCTATAGGAAAGAGTGAATATAACGGGAAATGGAACAACAGTAAAAATGTCTGGAATATCCTGTATTAGAATCCAGGACCACGTGTATGGCAATTCTACATTTACACCTATTGCCACAAGAATGTTGAAATAACACTTGTATATTATTCAGTTCATTGCTATAAACTGCAGTGTCACAACAGTAAAAATAGGTTGCATACCCTGCACTAAAACCCAGGAACATCTGTATTCCAGCCCTACACTTACACCTGCTACCACAGGACTAGTTACGTGACAGGTCCTTAATTCCCTACTCAAAAATATTCTTAAAGTTCTCTGTGCTAACCACCACACAACGCCACTAAGGGTGTTTGCGAGGTGCTCAACAGAATTGAATGTATCCATTTTCAATGATGGACTATCTGTGTCCTGTCTGCTGGCATTCGAAGGCTGCAGGTGTTGGGGAACTTTGCTAACCGCCACTCAACATTGGATGATGTAAAGCAAAAATTGCAACAATGTAGCCTTTTTGACCTTCACACTTTTACAGACGTCTGTGTGTTCTGTCCACTTCCTGTGTGGGCTACTAGTCCAGGATTGCACACTGCTAGGCATCAGGCAAACAAGATAAGCACAACCAAACATCACATTAATTTTTCTCCATTTCTTTTGTTTGAGCTAAGCTGCACAGCAGGCAAACACTCACAAAAAGAGGGAAAAGTAGTTGAAATGAAAAACAATCTATGAAATAAACAGTACAAAAGATATGTTAGCACACCTGAAATATTTCTATATAGCTCTGGATTTAAACTCTCATTCCAATGAGCCTTCAGAACAAAGTAAGACTGCCTTATCCCTCTTTGCCACACAGACAGCTTTGCATCACAGAACTGACATTATTCTGCATACAAGCAACTGCAACATATCCACAGTACTAAGAAAACACATAACAGTGAACTGTACATGTATTACTTTTGGATGTAGTGCACTGAGTGATCACCCAACCATTTATGAATTATTACTTGCAAAAATGCAACTCTGTCTTACATCTCTGTGTTTATTGCTCATTCTTATCTGACCAGTAATCTGAGACATGCAGTCTGTAAGGCATTCTATATCACTGTCCTTAAAATGTGTGAGGATATTAAATGGCAATAAAATACAGTTGTCAACAAATGAAGGGGAGATTGGATGTTAATGAACAGAACCTGTGAACTGTGTGCTGCTCATTTACATTTCCAACCTTCATAAAACTACTTCTACACTTTGTAAGTCTAACCTGACACACTAACTGGATGTAGGGCAGTCTGCATTGCTGTTGTGTTTCCCTTCTCCCTACCAATAATCATTCACAGCTGCAATCCTTTAGCAACAAACACAGAGGAAGTGCCTGCACTATGTTTTACATCCGCTACACAGAATTAAGTATTTGAGTTTCAGCAATTCTTAGTTCACACCCCATTTGCATCTTCACTGTGCTGACAGCCCTGAATCTACACCATAAAAAGCCAACTGTGTAGCTAGCAAAGCTGAAGGTGAGGCAGAGAACACAGAAGAGGTGATTACTTTAGGATAAAGCTGCACAGAAGACTACTGAACTTGAGAAGGTGTGCTTGCATTTTTCAGCTATATACTGCATATGCTGAAATGTCATTAAGAAAAGTCTGCTTAATATTATATACATCATTATCAGATACTACTTTTATTTGTATGCATTATTTAAAACTGTACTGATGGCATGGGCATGTTTGTTAGGGCATTTCACATGTATACATGATTGGCAATAGCTTAAAATGGAATGTTCTGTGTTAAATCTGTAGACATGTTTCAGGGATAGATCATTTGATAGCACTTTTAGCATTTCACTGTTTGTTACCACAACGTCATTTGCCTGTTCTTTTGGAGGTGGGGGAGCAAAGCTGCATTTCTGTGAGCATAAACAAGGGTATATTGCTATTGTTACTTTGTTTTGAATCCAGCCTTGTTTTGTGTGTGAATGTAATATGTTACAACCACACAATTTCTGTTGTTATTCCAAATATCTAAACTGTTTCATGCTTCTCCATTGGGTAATAGTGAATTGCTACCCTTTCTGCTTTATCTGGAAACAGGATTTTTTTAGTTAAGTGATTATTATGATGCTTATGTGTATTATCCTTCTGTTTTAGGTCACCTAGGACTATGGCACCTGGGTGTCTGAATCCCTGAAAATGCCCCTTCAGTGACCCTGAGAATCAGGTAATTTCGGAAGCTTTTAGGCAACATGGTGCCTTTCTGCTTGAGAGAGGACATGGAGATATGTCAAGCAGAATGCAAATTTGGCAGCAGATAGTTGCAGATATGAAAGCAGTATGTGGCCACAGCAGGACATATGTTCAGGTGTGCCAGTGGCCCGTGATCAGATGGGTAACAGGTGGGCTTGCTACACTGCCACCACTAACAGCAAATGAAGAGTCCCTGTCCACTATCAGAGATCCAGACAGCTCCCAGAAAAGCGCACAACAGCATGTCCTTGACACTGGTGCTACTGTTTCACGAACAGTATGTATGTCCCAGGAGAAGCTTCAAGATAGGTTTATGTATCTCAAGTAACCATTCTTGTATAGTAAAATATTTACTACAATACTTTAGTTCTACTTAACATGAAATTGGTTGAGGGGGAATTGTAGACTGCTACAGTTAACACATTCTGATTGATTACACATGAGGTTAGGTTAGAGTGTCATTCAAGTTCTGGTTGAAAGTATAGTTAATGGACATATAGGGAAAATAGTTTTACTCCCTGTTGTTAATTGTGATGATGTTGTATTTACCTTTTGCTTAACTTATTCCAGGACCATCCACCATAGGGAGCCTACCATCATCTGCACACGGTAAGCCAAATATTTTTTTATTTCAGTACTGATAAGCAGTTCAAAGAAATATTTAATTTGTAATGATGGGTGTCAGGTCTGTTGTGTGCATTGCTGTACTGTCTGTAGTAGTGACACCACTGTTAGCATATAATGAACTATACTAGTGTAGGTATTAATTTTTCCCTGTGTTGTTTGTTGCTTATTATCACAGGTGATCCTGATAGTGAAAGTGCAAGATTTCTACCACCTGATGCCAGTGTATAAGCAGATTATGATGACGATGGTGGCCAAACAGAGGAACAGTTGGAGGGGTGCAGAGATTGAATCTGCCACTGAGGATGACATTCAGCCATCCTCTGTAATTCTACTGTTCACAGCTAAGTAGGCCTATGCCTATCTATTCCAGTGAGCCCTCAGATATTGGACAGGTGGAGACACTTGATCAATAAAGTGTGGTTACTGTGGCTTCAGTGCCTGTTAACTCTGGCTGTAGCCAAAGTGTGGGCAAGGTGCCACACAGGACAGTTGTTAATGGTGCTCGGAGGAGGCCTGCTGTCCATCATCCACCTAATCCAGGTGCATCTTCCTGTGCCTCTCAACATATGTTTAGGGTCATCATAGAGTCACAAGCATATTCCCATAGGTCTTCCAGAGAAATGCTTATGTTTGTAGATGTGGCAGAGGCTGATATGTGTGACTTCCTCCACTGTGTTACAGATGCAATGGATCAGATGAATGACACATTGGAAAGGGCAGTATTTCTGACAGAATGTCTGCTGAGAGGAGAACGGCATCCTCATGGGTGTAGGTCAGCCCCATCATCTGCTGTTAGCCAACATGGCAGTGCCTGATCACGCTCCCATACTGTCAGTACTTCCACTGCTCCATCACTGGTTCAGCTGTCCATACCCAGATGTTGCAAGGCCATCTGGTCATGGTCCTGGGCGTCCTTGTGAGAGGAGCTCGTCCAGCAGACAACAGTCATGTTCAGGTAGCAGCAGTGCATCTGACCATGGGCGTGGACATGCCAGTGCAACTCCTGGCAGAGCCAGTTCTTGTGGTCGGGTATGACAAAGATGAACTGTGATGAGTTGTGAAGTCTGAAAATGAAATGTGTCTCACTACTTTCTAACTTTTCTCTAATGCTTTTCCAGAACAAAAGTATGGTGCTAAACTGAGGACACTCCATGACCATCAGTACTTTTGAGAGGCATGACTGTGTGAATCTTTGATGCCTGAGGCCTACTACTTGAAAATGGAGACATACAAGTCACACAACCCTCTGCTGTCACATGTTTAAAGTAATTTCTGTACAAATCACCCACCTTTCACTTGGTTATACTACCAAGTAACAACACGCAATGATATGCCATTCATTCATTTTATACAATACACTCCAGGTTGAACACTTAACTTATAAACCCAGCAATTTTAGTTCAGGGCTAACTATGATGTTAGCAGTACATTGCCATTACATGGGCAGGTAAAGTTTGCAAGTGTTGCCTGGCATCTATGCTACTATACGTATGTGCATAGGAGGAAGGTTTTAGCCCGTTAAGGTGGTGAGCATGTGTGTTATGGGTAGCCCCCTAGCCAATGCAAAGGCGTATTGAGCATGCCTATGTCTGCCTACAGCCACAGTAGCTCCTTGCTCCCCCTAGAACTCCTCACCTATATACGGCTGTTGTGACCTTGCCATTCATGGTGTGATGTGAGCCCCTTCCCTTGTTGATCCTGCTGAAGCGGTTTTCTCAGGATAACATTGTGCGGCATTGTACATACAGTGAATATTTCAATATCTGTATGTGGATTGTACTGCAGAGCTCCCCCAGATGTATCTAGGCATCAGAACCACGACTTCAGCAGCCCAAATGCATGCTCTATGATATTTCTGGTTTAAGCATGTGCCTCATTATGGAGTTCTTCAGCAGGTGTTTGTGCATTTCTGATGGATGTTGAAATTCTAAGAGTTACATACAACTTTGTCTCCACTGGTATGGGTTCCCCTTGGTTTGCCCTGGCTTTGAGTTGAGGATGACAGAGGTTG
The DNA here is from genome assembly GCF_019279795.1 of Protopterus annectens. NCBI lineage: Eukaryota > Metazoa > Chordata > Ceratodontiformes > Protopteridae > Protopterus > Protopterus annectens. Next base: position 1,352,034,206 of record NC_056743.1, on the reverse strand, counting down.
TAGAGTTCTTGTAGTGAGTCTCTATCCACCCTGTGGTACTCTACAATTTCCATGTCATATAGACTGTGATCAGTTAGATGGGGTCTGAAAACTTTTCTTCTTCTTGGCCTTGGTCTATTAGCAGCAGCAGCATAGACCTCAGGCTGTTACACATACACATGAATTAAAGCAACAGCAACCCCTACAATTGTTTCTGTGTAGACTCCTTTCCATGGCTGTATTCAAATAGGTTTTGGAATTTGCAGGGAAAAACAGCACTGAGTCTACACTGTTGCTTTATAGCTTGTTGAATATCTCCTCCATCTTGGATTTGTTGATTAGCATACAATTTCAGCTGCTTATGCTGTAATTAGCATGTCACAGTGTTTACCTTGTTTACGTGGCTCTACACACCATGTAGAGCTGCTTACTGAATCTAAAACAGTGTGCTACTGAGTGTGCGCCACAACATGTATAGGGTGTAATCGGACCTTGTAGGCTTTATTGAATTTGGCCGTTATATTTATTCCATAATGTTATACCACTCCGAGCTCCAGACTACTCCCCTTCCCAATAATACACCTCTCTTGCCTTCCATCCCCAGATTGAGTTTGATGAACGTACACTTCTAACCAGACCTAGGCATCAGAACCACGACTTCAGTACTTGTGACCTATACTTACAGCCCGTAGGCTGAATAATGAGCCAAAGTCTGGGGGAAGGAGGGAGGGATGGTTGAAGACAAATGAAGTACACCTACTTAGATGGAACATTATGGTGAGTACATAAATTCTTTATCTGAAGTAGTTTACTTCATTTGATCTTCAACCTGTGGGACAGAGTCCCCAGCTACTAAACTCCTGGGTGGCCCACATGGAAGGATATTCCTGAGCACCGCAAAGCCGAAGGATGCTCTCCTTCTAGATGTCAAATCCAATTTATAATGGAAGATAAACGTATGGTATGAGGACCAAGTAGCTGCCAGCAAATGTCATTTAAAGACGCCCTAGACCAGAAAGCTGCAGATGTAGCCATGGACCTGGTGGAATGAGCTTTAACCTGACCTGGAGGAGACATGCCTCTGCTCTTGTAGACCTGCAGGATGCATGAAGAAATCTATCTAGCTATCGTGACCTTGGAAATAGGTTTACCCAAAAAGGGTCTACAGAACGAAAAAAACAATTGATCAGATTTACGAAAATATTTTGTCCTGTGTAAATAGAATCGTAACTATCTGTAAACATCCAACATGTATAGAGTTTGTATTCCATTTTGTTGGTAAAATTGGGAAAGAACACAGGCAAATTTATAGTCTGATATTGACTGGTGATGCCACCTTAGGAAGAAAGGATGGATTGGTAAGAAGGGAAACTATCTTTATGAAAAATCATGTATGGGAATTTTATGGACAAGGCCTGCAATTCCGAAACCCTCCTAGCAGAGGTAATAGCGACCAGAAAAGCTGTTTTCCACAATAGAAATTTTAGATCAACAGTACTGGCAGGCTAGAATGGCGGGGCGACCAGAGCTTGAAGAACCATAGTAAGGTCCCACAGGGGGACAGGATCTTTGGCCTGGGATGGGCGTAGCAAAAAGGTGCCTTTGATGAAGGCTTTACACAGTCTAGAAAATGCCAAGGATGCAGAATTCTTGCCCACATGAAAATGAGAAATGGCAGCCAACTGAACTTTTGACAGTAGAAGAACTAGCTCGGTGCTGGAAAATATCAGCTAGAAAATCAAGAATAGCAGAAATAGGAGCTGTGAAAGGATCTAAACTCCTCTGAGAGGCCCAAAATGAAAAACATTTCCACTTGCTGCGATAAACCTTTCTGGTTGAAGACTTATGAGCAGCTAACAAAATAGACTTAACTGAGGAGGAAAGTCCGGGAGTCCTAGAAATCACGGGAACTGGAGCAGCCAAACCGTGAGCTTCAGGCTGTCCAGATTCGGATGAAGCACCCCTGATGGGTGTGAAATCAGATCCTGAAAGGGATCTAGGATCCAAGGTGGAGGCAGAAGGTGAGACCAAAGGAAAGGAAACCAATACCTGGTGAGGCCAGAATGGGGCAATGAGGATCACCTTGCTCCCCAGTCGACAAGCTTTCTGCAGAAACCTCGGGATGAGAGGGACTGGAAGGTAAGCATACAGAATACCGGGAGGCCAAGCATGAACTAGAGCGTCTTTGGGGGACTCCCCTGGCGGGAGGTTCAGAGTGAAAAACCTGCTGCACTTCACGTTGGAAGCAAATGCGAAGAGATAGTAGCAAGGCTGACCCCACTCGCTGAAGATCTGTTCCTCTACTAACAGATTCAGAGACCACTTGTAAGGCATCAGAATGGTCCGACTTAGCCTGTCCGTAAGAATGTTGGACCATCCCGGAATGTGCGTTGCGATAAGACAGCGAACGGTGGAGATAGCCCATTCCCACACTCTCATGGCCTCATGACAAAGGGGATAAGATCTGGTCCCTCCCTGTTTGTTGATGTACCAGACTACTGACATGCTGTCTGATAGAATAGCAATCGTCCCCAGAGGAAGAAAGGCATGAAGGGCCTGCAACGCTAGAAGGACCCCCCTCATCTCTAGGACATTGATATGGAAACTGGTCTCCACGTGGGACCACAAACCTTGGACTGTCCTGCCCAAACAATGCCCACCCCACCTGAATTGGGAGGCATCGGTGGTCAATGTGGCTTAGGCCTTGGCTGGAACGAAGGGTCATCCCTCCAAAATGTCGGGAAAGCTCATCCACCATATGAGGGAAGACAGACACACTTGACTAGAGTGGACAGGCTAGGTTAGTGGTAACTCCAACAGGGACCACTGAACCGCCAAAGTCCACTGAAGAATCCGCATGTGTAGTCAGGCACATGGAAGGAGAGTTATGGTCGCCGCCATCGAGACTAGGGCCCTCAATACAGATTCCGTTGTCGGGAGATGAGAATGGTAAATTAGGAAGACATGCATCCTGAGGTTTTGAAGTCTCTCCGAGGTCATGAACACTTTGCTCTGGAGTGTGTCTATCCTGGCACCAATGTAGTCTATCATCTGTACCGGCTCTAGTAGAGATTTGGATGTGTTGATTATGATACCCAAACTCAGGGCAAGTGTCAGAAAGTAGTCCCTGGTTTGGGAAAGTAGATGCCTGGTGGGAGCAGTGAAGAGCCAATCGCCCAGGTACGGATAGACCTGAATCCCCTGAAGCCTCAGGTGAGCCGCTACCACCGCCATCACTTTGGTAAACACCCTGGGGGCTATGGTGAGACCAAAGGGTAGGGCTCAAAATTGGTAATGATTGGCCCCTAGCCAGAAGCGGAGGAACCTCCTGGAGCTTCTGTGCATCTTTATGTGATAACAAGCATTCTAGAGATCTAACGAGCATATCCAGTCGCTCTCTTGCAGGTAGGACATGATGAACTGTAGTGTGACCATCCAGAACTTTTCTTTGGCCACTGACAGGTTCAGGGTAGAGAGGTCCAGAATGAGCCTCAAGTCCCCCCATTTTCTCTGGCACCAAAAAGAACCTGGAGTAGAAGCCAGATCCGGACTGATCTGGGGGGACAGTTTCAATGGCTTGTTTTCCCTAGCAGCTTGGAAATTTCCTGTGCTGCTGCCTCCCCTTTGCGTGGGTGGAATGTCCGGGAGATGTTTGGGAGGGGTTGGAGTACTCATGAAGGGGACGGAATATCCTCTGGTTATGACTGGCAGCACCCAGCGGTCCATTGTTATGGACTCCCATGCCACTGGTGCAAGGACAATAGTCCCCCGACTGCCTCCAGAGTAAAGCAGTTGGGCAACCCCTCAGGGTTGCTGCCCGGGTCTGTCCAAGAAAGGTTCTCGAGACCTGAAGTTTCGCGGACCCCCTCGGCCTCTGGGCTGGAGTCCGCTGGAGTCCAGTCTGTCCCCCTCTGCCTCTGTTGGAAGAAGAGCCCTGAGTGCCCTGGGAATACTGAGACTTCCGGAACCACATCATCCTTTGTCCTCTCTGGTTTCGGGAAAAGGACCTTTGAGGCTTAGAGAAGGGGATCCCGATGGCAGACAGTGTCTTCCCGTCCTTCTCACTCTGGACTAGCATCTCCTTGACGGCCTTACTGAACAGAGTCGAGCAGTCATAAGGGGCATTGGCAAAGGACGCCTTAAAGGGTTCGGTAAACTGGCACAACCTAAGCCAGGCATTAGACCTCATGGACATGATGGACCTAGCCGCTCCTTCCATTGCATGGGAGAGGAGTCGCATGGACATATTCAATACGGCTCTCAAAATGGCAATTTTTCACGGAGAAAAAGCCTTGTCCTCCTGTGACATGGACTTGGGTGGAAACTCCTCTAGCTCCTTCACCAGGTCGCGCTGGAGTCTCGTGACATGGACCAAGTAGTTCAGCTCCCTTATTGAAAAGGTAGCTGAAGCATACACCCACTTCCCTAGCCGGTCCACCATCAGAGACTCTCGGTCAGGAAGGTGGACCAAGGAACTTTCCTGAGAATAGTTCCCTCTTCGGGCTGCTGCTATCACCATGGGGTCCACTGGGGAGCCCTTGTTCCAGGAAGGCCCATCTATAGGGGGACTCAAAACCTTATTGAGGTGCTTGGGGATTGGCTCCGAGGTATCAGGTTCCTTCCACGCCCGCGAAGTGATCAAATCCACTAAAAGATCTTCGGGGGGGTCACACCCAAGATGTAGACAGGCCTGTGCCGAAGGCCTCCAGAAACAGACTCAGAGGAGTGCTTGGGGGCAGACCAACCTTGGCACTGGCGCAGGATCTCCATGATGTCTCCAAAGGAGACATCATCGGGAGGTGACCTTGGGGAGCCGTCCCCCTCATCCAAGTCTGTGTCCTCGGTTAGGGACTCAGGAGAGTCCAAGTGCCCCCTCTTACACATATGCTTGTGGGGCACATCTCTCGTGGGGCTCTCCGGGGAGTGCTTACAAGCCATCTGTTCCTCTGGGGGAACCGTCTGGGGCCCTTCAGGCATGGGCTGTCCCTGTGGTAAGACAACGGGGACTGTAGACTGGGCCGAGGGGGTCTGGGTGGAACCCGAGGGAGCGGTCAGGGGCCTCGATCCGATGGAAAGGACCCATTCTACCACACTGAATGCTGAAGGAGAGCAGACCTCCTGTGAAGCCAATAAGGAGGACTGTCTCCCCGGGTCCGATGCAAGAATCGGAGCTAGAACCGAAGTGGCAGGAGCTCAGAGAGAGGAAACCTGGACTGACAACGTCAGAGCTGATGGTAAAGGTTCCACTCCCTTGGATCCGACCCCCAGGCTCTGGCTCTGAGAGCGGCTCAGATCCAAGATGCTCCAGGAAGCTGCCAGCATTGAGGACGCGAGGACCATTGGCACCGACACCCCAACCAAAGCCAACCTCTGACCCGAGAACTCCGAAGCTGAAGGTCGGATCGGGGAAGCAGCAATAGGCTGAAAAAGGGGAAGTGAGCTGCCCCCTCCTGAGGGAGGTGAGAGGCGGGCAAGACCTCTCATCTGGATCTGTGTATGGATAAAGATCCTCATCTTATCCAGATCCATGTCCGAGAGAGAATGGGTCGACCGAGACAAGGCCACAGTCTCCGACCTGGCTGGTCGGGGAGCTGAGGTCCAGGAGAATGGGTGTGCCTCCTCTGGCTCAGGGGAGAACCTCAGAGATCGGAGCCGAGGGGAGTCACGGATCCGAGCAGACATGCTAGGTGACGAGAGGTACAAAGACCTCTTCCTCTTCCCTTTCGTCCTCGACTCTCTCTTGCTCTCTACCCCTCCTCTGCTCGGCTACCACAGGCTTAAAAGCAGGAATTTGAGTCCCAGCCTGGGAGGGAGGGGAGACTGAAGAAAAAAAAATTGAAAACTTACGGTCAAAAAACACCCTGCTAGCTGAAGCTCTAGAGACATGATGTTTCACAAATCGCGGTAAACTAGATCTGGGGATGTAAGGCAAGGGAGATGTATTATGGTTACGAGGAGGTGTCTGGAGCTCGGAGCTGATGCTAGTAATCTTTGCCGGCTCGAATCTGATACAGATACGTATTCCCACAGGTTGAAGATCAAATGAAGTAACTACTTCTGATCAAATTCTATTTGTGGCTATGAATATAAAACTGGAAGTAGGATGTTTAATGACATGTTTATATAAAGTACTGAAGACCTACAATTTTTGATATCACTCAAATGTTCAAAAATATATTTGTTAAATTGTCTTTGTGTTTTGCCTACATAAAAAGCAGAACATACACAAGTAGTCAAATAAATAATCCATTCAGAAGAAGAAGAGGTAAAACATCTAATGTCAAACACGAGCAGTATTGGCAGAAAAAAAGAGTTTGTTCTACTTGTAAGGCTGCTATGAAAACTAATATCCATACAGAAATCAATTTAATCACATGCCATCAATAGTTCATTGCCAATCTAAATCAATTTGTATAACTTTTGTTTAATAAATTCATTACCAACTGTTTTACCTCTTCTAAAAGAAAATTTAGATGTAGATGGTATCAAATCTGTTATCTGTTTGAGAAATACCCCAATGTTTACGTATTAGATTTTGAAAAGCCTGGGAGTTGCTAGAAAAGGTCATAATAAAACATAATTAAGAATAATTTTTAGTTTTCTCTACATAACTTAACAACTCACGTCTATTATAACAATTAGTAGACTGATATGCCTTTTTGTACAATATAAGGATTACATCCCCTGGCATAAAAACATTAAAATAAATCCTCCACATGATGATCTAAATCATCTGAGGAAGAACAAATTATTTTAATTTTAAGAAATTGTGACTTGATAATGCTTTTAATAATGTGTGGAGGATGACAGCTGGATGTATCAAGAAGGGAATTATAATGGAGCTCCTTTTGAAATAAGTCTGCAAAGTTCCATCAACATTTCTGAGACTACCACATTCTAAAAAGATATTATACTGAGATTTTAATTAACACTAAATTGTAACCAACACTTATCATTCAGATATTGGACACATTCTTGCAAATAGCTCACATCAGATTTCCTAACCATCCACTAATCATCGAAACATCTTCTCCAAATACCTACAGTGTCAAAATAAAGATTGTAACTAGTATCAAAACATAAACTGATCTTCCAAAAATCCCATAAATAAATCAGCATAAATCGGAGCAAAAGAAGCTCCCATAGATGTACCTTTAAGTTGCAAAAAACATTCACTGTTAAAATAAAAAACATTTTAGTCAAAACATGTTTTGCTAAACATACCAAAAAAGTATTTAAGTCGGGGGTATATGGAGATATCCTGTCTAACCAATATTGGAATGCCATAAGTCCTGCCCAATGTGGTGCATCGGTATATAAAGAACTAACATCAAGAGTGCATATATACCAGTTCAATTCCAACTATGCATCTTGTAAAATATTTAAAAACTGAGTGGCATCCTGTAATCCTGGACCTGACCCCAGACAGTAATGGTTTTAAAGAATGCTTTTTTGCTGTAAAGTAGATAAAGGTTCAGTTAAACAACCATGCCCCAAAGATATCTGTGTGCCAGGAGGATGAACAGAATTTTTAAAATCAATTGGCTAAGTTTCTGGTGTCATTCTAAGGAGACCCAGTACCTGTCTGCCTGGGATGACATGACTGACAGACCTAAATGCTTTGCCAGAGATGGCCTGCATCTGTCACCCCTGGGCTTCCGGATACTGGCCAAGGCTTTGCCAACACCTAAAGTGCCTTTTTTAGGTGGTGTTCCAAAGACCAAATTACCACCATAACAGTTACAAACAAATGCAATCTGAGGGTCATGCTGCTCAATGCTAGAAGTCTAAATCTCAAAATGAACTCACTAGAAGCACTCCTTAAAATGGAGAACATCGACATTTGTGTTGCAACAGAGACCTGGTTCATGGCAGCAGATAGCTCCCCTGCACTACCAGGCTATAACTCATTCCAAACCTTTCGGCCCCAGAACGTGGACCGAACCTCCAAAGGCAGTCGTGTTTCCATATTCATGAAGGATGTGCACAACTCCAGACTGGTAGCCCAACATGACGCAGCAGAGATACTTCAAGTGTAACTAACACTGGGTAAGACAGCGATTCAGGTCGTAGCCTGCTATACGTCCTCAACCATGACCCAAGACTCACACTCCATGTTCCTAAGCATCCTGGAGAATATTAGGGTCCACTCCAACACTCTCTTACTGGGCGACTTCAACTACCCCTCCACTAACTGGGAAAACTACTCGTGTACCAATACACTTGCCCAAGGTTTCCTGGAATTCATTAATTCCAATGCCCTGGACCAGCTCACTCTTACCCCCACTAGAGGAAGCAACATCCTTGACCTGGTCATTATTAACATGGGTGACCATTGCTCAAAGGTAACCACCATGAAAAATTCCTCCAAAGCTAGCTTCAGGCTCCTAAAAACAGAGGTGGCTAACTTCACAGAACTCATGCAATTGGGGAACACCTGCATGACCACCAAATCCTACACTAATGCCCTGTACAAATACATACGCAAATGCATGGATCTTGCCATACCTATTAGAACCAAGATGCTCTCTTCCAAAAAAAGGAAGCCACTCTGGTGGTCCCCTGCCATAAACAAACTCTACAACAGAAGGAGGAAACTGATGAGAAATAAGGTGAAGTCCCAAGACTGGAAAAACTCCCTTATCAGCCTCAACAAAAAGCTGAGATCCCTCAACAAATCCTCTGAAGCTAGCTATGAAAACAGAATTGCAGCAGATAGTAAAGACAACCACAAGGCCTTTTATAGTTATGTAAAGAATCTCCACAGCAATACCCAGACTTGCTCGGAACTGTTGCACAATGGCACCTCCTATAGTGAGACAACAGATATTGCCAATAAACTGCAGACAGATTCATTGCCAACTTTACCCTCTCTCTCCCCTACCAAAGATCCATTATGCCAGCAGATTGCCAGGCATCCAGTATTACTGCTGCACAGGTTAAAACAGCACTGTCCAAGGCCAAGAATACAGCTTCTATGGGACCTGACAATATCCCTGGCTGTGTTCTACATGAACTACAGAGTGAACTGGCACCTCACCTGTGTGCTCTGTTCAAACACAGCCTCACCTCAGACTTCGTCCCTACCAATGGCGCACTCCTACAGTCATCCTTCACCACAAAGGAGGAGTGACTACACACCCTGGGAACTATGGCACCCATTAGCCTGACAAGTCTGATATGCAAAGCTATGGAACGCATCATCGTGGATCTAATAAATAAAGATACAGGGAACCTCCAAACTCTGGATCCCACACAGTTTGGTTTTGTGAAGGGTAGATCATGCCTGCTCAACCTGATCGACTTCTTTGAATCAGTTACCAGAGCTGTGGATGAAAGCAAGGTTGTTCATACAGCCTACCTTGACCTGGCCAAGGCCTTTGATACCATTCCCCACTCAAGAATGATAGAAAAACTCACTAAGCTAGGCATCAACCCCTATATCACTAGGTGGGGTTGCAAATTGGCTCACAGATATAACCCACAGTGTGAAAGCTGACTCCAAGTAGACTGTCGACCAGTCACGAGTGTAGTCCCACAGGGTTCGGTCCTGGGTCCTCTCCTGTTTGGTATCTACTTCTCTGAAGTCCAGGCCAACACAAAGGGACTCTGGCTGACAAAGTTCACAGACGATTGCAAGTTGGAAGCCATAATTAACTCCCCAAGTGATGCTGACATCCTACAGAAAGGCCTCACTGAGACCAATGACTGGCGTCAGAACCATGGCCTTAAACTCACTACCAAAAAATGTGTCATCTTCCCCTTTGGGGAAAACCCGGTTCCCATTAATTACCACATCGATGGTAGCCACACAGAAGGTGTCATAAGAGATATGAGAACACAGGTTGACAGCAACCTCTCTTTTGATCGCATATTGCCACTGTGGTCAGAAAGTCCTTCTATGTGGCACATCTCATTACTAAGGGTTTTGCATCCAGAAAGAAAGATGTCATTGTCTCCCTCTACTTTTCCCTCATTAAGCCAATCAGTGAGGACAATACCCCATTTTGCATGTACCTCACTAGACACCTACAACAACTGGAGAGGCCGCAACAATACCTCACAAAGAGGATCTTAGGGCTTAAACACTTGTCCTATATGGACAGACTCAAAAAACTCCAACTATTCTTTGTCTCATATCACCTACAGGCGATCTCTGCTCGACTTATAAAGCCATGTCTGATCCAGCTCTGTTAAAAATGCTACATCTAAAGAAATCCCAATCCCTTCGCACCACACTCTCCAGAGACCTCAACCTCATTACCACAACCAACAGAACAAGCTGGAGAGACAGGTTCATAACCCAGAGACTGTCCATGCTATTGAATAGACTTCTCATACATGTCAAGCGGAGTGCCTCACTGGCCCTCTTCAAGAGTAATCTTGATGAGTGGATGGGAAATAGAAAATTCACCCTGGGGATCACTCCAGTGGCTCTACTTGACAGAGGCACTGGGAACTAAGGTCGGATGGCAAGATGCCAGGGTAATCCTATGGTCTAGGCTTGTAAAGGCTCCAGGGCCATTAGCCTAGGACACACCTATGTATTTTAGGAAGCATATAAAAATAGTGTAAACAAAGGTTCAGTTAAAGAACCATACCCAAAGACATCGGTGTGCCAGGAGGATGAAGAAAATTATGTATTTTAAGAAGCACATAAAAATATTGTGGAGAAGAATCTTGAACCGTAAGATGATAAACTAGATCTCTGGATATAATACCTTCATCCACAGCAGATGTCAAAAAAGTATCCCCTGTAGGGTTTCTCTTCCTCACAGACTACTACTAAATTGTGCCAGTGTTTTCAGTTGGACAACACAGAGGTTTCTCAGTCCCTTAGAAAATATTGAGTTGTTACAGAAGGATTTTTCAGAACCTACCACCACTCCCACCTAGTCTGTCTGCTTTAGAGGATGTGTATGTTACGGCCTGCAATTATTCTGATAGTCAGCCAGCTGCTCCTAAAAAGGCTAAGATTTATAAAGTTCTTCAGTCTTTTAAACTTTTATACACTATTCCCAATCCTGCAGCTATAGCTTTAGTTGATCCCACTGCTGCTAAGCACTTAGTTAATTCCAGCCCTACTCTTTCTGATAAGGATGGGAAATTATTGATAGGTATGCGGGAAAAAATGCATACTTCTGCAACTTTGATTTTTAGAATTTTGAATTGTCAGGCTCATATGTTAAAGTTTGTTCTGACAAAGGATGAAGAGCTTTCTACCTGCAGTTTCTTCTTGTGAGGAAAATCTGCTTTAAATAACTTAGTTTCTTCTATTGCACAGGTGACCGTTCACTGTTTACAGAGTGTGTGTGTGTTACTCAGGCCAATAATCATTGTTTACAGTGTGTGCGACTGCTGATGCTTCTTTCTGGACTACGGCCACTGATACTGTTTTGAGGAGGTTTGCATGGTTGCATTCTCAGAACCTCTCATATGATGTTAAAAATGAGATTTTAAATTCTCCCTTCAATAAAGAATTCGTGCTTGGTCCATCTGCTGCAGAGGTGGTCAAAAAGTATGATGAAAGGGGCAAGCTGATCCAAGGAATCTCTTAAGAATTTTTAGTTATTCTTATTCTTACACGGAGAATCAGATCCTGAGTTCTTCTCAGAGTCCAAATCAGAAATCTGAGGAAAAAACTCTTGTCTCTGTCCCTACATCTTCCTGTTCAAATTCAGTATCTTGAATCTTCTGAGGAAAAGAGGAGTCCCACTTTGTTTTTTGTTACGAGAAACTACTTTACAAGAAGGATCAACAGCGTGAATTAACCCCAGTTTACTCAGTTTAAAAGCATGTACAGTCTTGCGACAGTCCATTAAAACACAACACTGCTAGTTTTAAACTAACTTTCCTGAAGCGGAAAGTAATAAAATATTAACAAAATTAAGAAAATGGAAGTTTTTATCCCCCCCAAAGGCAACTTATCTGCCCAGCAAAGGAAAGCACAAGGCTCCTGTCAATCCTCAAAAGCCTCATAGGAGCATACTCTTCAGTGGCAGTAAAGCTTTGAAGGGCTTTGCACTCAAACTTGTCTATCAGCTCAGCTCGAGCTGCTGTCAGTGGAAGGTGACCCAAGGCTTTGGAAGGTAGCCAGTTGTTATATCCTTGTTAGGATATAACCCATACAGCTAAGACTACTGCAGCAGTGATTAACAGGACATTATGTAGTCCACTTACGATAACATTTCATTGTATATTAGGTCTCAACTTCCTTCAGAATAGACAAAAACCTTATAACACAATAAAAGTACAGTTTTGTACCTACCATAAATGTAGATGTCCGAACTGGATAGCATCTGCAGTCATAACAGCTGGGTTGTCCTGTCGTCAGGCAGCCCTTCAGTCGGCCGGATTCCAAAGTCCGGGTCCGGCATCGGCTGATGTCGCACTTCACCCGACGTCATCTCTGTTGGTCTTCGGGTATAAAGGCATCAGCCGACGCCATTTTCCTCAGTGTTTCTTGCCCCAGATGCCAGAAGCCCTCTTGAAGGCTGAAAATTTGGATAGATGCCAATGTTTCCAAAAGGATAGAGGTAAACACAAAAATAAGCATGTATGTACATATATACAAACAAATACACCATAAAAGACTCCCCCCCATCAGCTAGCTATTAGGAGGGTAAACACCTAGGAGTACCTCAGAGGGGAAGGAGCCTGACTGCAGATGCTATCCAGTTCGGACATCTACATTTATGGTAGGTACAAAACTGTACTATGTCCTTCATGGATGCATCTGCAGTCATAACAGCTGGGTAGAATACCATAGCCAACTAGGGTTAGGAGGATAAAAGTAGATTATGGTGTGTTTAGGATCCCTTGCAGTACAGCAGTGGCAAACCCTGCTCGGGATCTGGAATATAGAGGCAAATTATAATGCTTGGCAAATGTATGCACGGAGGTCCAAGTAGCCGCCTCAATAATGTCTTTGGTAGCCACTCCTCGTAAGAAGGCTGTGGTAGTGGCTGTTGCCCTTGTAGAATGAGGTCTTATGTTCTGTGGAATTGGTTTTCCATGGAAGGAGTAACAGAATCGTATGCAATTTCCTATCCATTTGGAGATTGTCTGTTTGGAGATAGCTTTTCCTTCCCTTCCTGTTGCATAGGCCACAAAAAGTTGGTCAGTCTTTCTGCTGCTTTTGGTTCTGTCCAAGTAGTAGCGTAGCTGTCTATGCACATCCAAGGTGTGCAGAATTCTTTCCCCTCTGTTTTGTGGGTTGGGAAAGAAGGTAGGTAAGTGGATTGCCTGGTTTAAAGACACTCTGGATACCACCTTAGGCATAAAGGTTGGATTAGTCCTCATGGACACCCTATCTTGGTGGAAGATTAGGAAGGGTTGCACTGCCATTAATGCCTGTAGCTCTGAAACCCTCCTTGCTGAAGTGATTGCCAGTAGGAAAGCAGTTTTCCATGACAGGTGTTGTAGGTCTGCTGTTGCTGCTGGTTCAAAGGGTGAGAGTGTCAACTTTTTTAAGTCCCAAGCTGGTAATGGTGGTTTCCTTGGAGGCTTTACATTCTTGATTCCCCTGAGGAACTGCCTGAGCAACGGGTGTGAGAAGACAGGGGGATCAAAGCTGTATTCTGCTGAAATAGCTGATGCATGTATCTTGATGGAGGAGTAGGACAGGCCTGAATGAAGAAGTTCGGCCAGATACTCCAGAATGTTAGGCATATCTATGTTTGACACATCTTTTCCTCTTTCAGAACTCCAAATGACAAACCTTTTCCATTTTCCACGTAGTTCCTTCTTGTTGAAGGTCGTGCTTCAAGAATAATGTCTTTAACTCTTTGGGAAAGTTCTTGATTAGCTGCTGCTATGTGATGTTCCATGCAGTCAGTTGTAGGTTTGGATGTATGGTGCTGTAGTTGTTCTGAGTTAGCATCAAAGGCATCAGGGTATTGGCCACATATTGTTCGAGACAAGCTCCTCAGTAGTGGGTACCAGTGTTGTCTTGGCCAGTTTGGAGCTATCAGGATTATCCTTGGATGTTCTTCCTTGATTTTTAGTAGTACTTTGTGTATCAAGGGAAGAGGTGGGAATGCATATGCTGTTAGGCCTTTCCAGCTGAAGGAGAGCGAATCCACTTTCCATGCTAGTGGGTGGAATGTCCTTGTGCAGAATTTTTGAGTTGGTGATTGTGAGGTGATGCGAATAGATCTATCTGAGGCATTCCCCATTTCTTTGAAATGGTCCTGAAGATGTCCGGGTGCAGGTGCCATGGGCATCTGATGTGGTTCTGCTTAATATGTCTGCTAGAGTGTTTTCTTTTCCTGGTACAAATATTGCCTGTAGCTGGATGTTGTAGCTGAGTGCCAGGGTCCACAGGTCCAAAGTCATTCTGCATAGGGGGTATGAATGAGTGCCTCCCTGTTTGTTGATGTACCACATGACTGTGGTGTTGTCTGTCCTTATCATCAGCTGGCCCTCTTTGAGAAATGGTCTGAACTTTTGGATTGCCAGTTTTACAGCCATCATTTCTTTTAGGTTGATGTGCAGGTGAAGTTGATCCTGAGTCCACAATCCTTGTACGCATTTGTCCAGCATATGGGCCCCCCATCCTAGGTCTGAAGCATCTGTTGTAATGCTCTGGCTTGCTTGACATCTGCGAAAGGGAAGGCCTGGGTTGGACTGGCATGCCTGAGCCCACCATAGGAACTCCTGTTTTAAGCATGGAATTAGTGGGATTTCTGTTTCTAGGCTGTGTCTGTGTTGGGACCATAAATTCCTTAGGTACCACTGTAGTTTTCTCATATGTAGTCTGGCAAATGGGACCAGGATTATGCATGATGCCATGAAGCCCAAGGCCTGCAGTACCTTTCTTGCTGTTAACTTGTTCAGCTTTGTTAGTGCCAAGAAGTAAAGAGGGAGTTCTTTTGTTTTTCTGTAGTTAGGAATGCCATTTGTCTTACTGTGTCCAATTCCCAAGAATGTCCTTGTTTGGGATGGTATCAGCCTTGACTTTTGTAAATTGACTGTGTATCCCAGTGCTTGTAGCAAGTAAATGACCCTTTGTAAATCTGTTGTCAACTTGCTTTTGTTGTCCCTTGTAGCAGGCAGTCGTCCAGGTATGGGTAAATTTGAATTCCTGTAGTCTGCATTACTGATGCCAGGCATTTTGTGAATACTCAGTAGATAAGCCAAAAGGCAATGCTGAGAATTGATAGTGCTCTGATCCTGCAAGAAATCTGAGGTATCTTCTGCAGATTGGTCGAATGGGGACGTGCAGGTATGCCTCCTTGAGATCTAGAGTTACCAGCCAACACTCCTTGCCCAGCATGGGAAGAAGTTGCTGTAGGGTCAGCATTTTGAATTTTGGGACAATGATGTATGTATTTAAGGTGGACAGGTCGAGAATTGGTCTCCAACTGTTTTCCTTTCTTGGAACTAGGAAAAGTCTGGAGTAGAACCCCTTTCCTTGCTCTGCTGTTGGCACTTTTTCCACAGCTCTCATGTTTGCTAACTCCGTTATCTGTTGTAAAGCCTCTGTTTTTTGATTTGGAGGTAGATTTGGCATTCCTCTTTTGACTGGTATAGTGTGGAAGTGGAATCGGTAACCTTGATCTATAATTTGTAAAATCCACTTGTCTTTTGTTATGTGGTGCCAGTTCTTTGAAAATAAGGTTAACCTTCCGCCTAGTGGAGCTGCTATTTGTTCCCTGGTAGTTTAGGATTAAGTCACTGTGGCTGTGTTGATGTAGTGGCAGTGGCTGTGTCTGTGCCTCTGTTGTTACCTTGCCACTGTCGTCCTCTGTAGGCACCTCCTCTGGGATGGTTTCTGCCTCTGGAACGTCTATTCCTGCCCCTTTGAAATCTTGTGGAGTCAGGAAAGGACCAATTTTTGGCAGGCCAGTTCCTGCTAAACCTTGGGGGTTGAACCTGCAGGAAATCTTTTACAGTTTGAACTGATTTTGCCTTTTCTTCCATTTTCTTCATAACCTGCTGGGCAGGTGCACCAAACAAACTTGTCTTATCCATAGGAGCATCTAACAACTTAGCTTTAACATGATCGTAGAGCTTGCTCCTTTAGCCATGCATGCCTTCTTATCACTGTGCCAGTCATGGCTGATCTAAATGAAGCCTCCAGTGCATCATAGCCACATTTTAAGGAATGGTTACTAACCTGTTGTATGTTATTTACCATTTCTAATACATATTTCTTGTCAAGAGATTCATCAGTGGTTAGTTTTTAGTTAACTGATCAAGCATAAACTCTTGGTATTGTATCATGAAACTGACAGTTTAAAGCTCTAGCTGAGAGAGTAGCTGAAGTGTAAACCTTTTTACCCCATCTGTCTAATGACCTTGCTTCCCTTTCAGAAGGAGTAG
This sequence comes from Protopterus annectens, assembly GCF_019279795.1. Taxonomy (NCBI): domain Eukaryota; kingdom Metazoa; phylum Chordata; order Ceratodontiformes; family Protopteridae; genus Protopterus; species Protopterus annectens. The sequence continues at coordinate 1,352,017,901 of NC_056743.1, read as the reverse complement.
GGTTTTTAGCTATGGTCACGGCTACTGCCTTGGGACCCTGGGATATAGTTTCGGGGTCTGCAAGTGGGGCCTTGTAAAGGTGGTGATGAGTATCTGGCACCCTGTAAAATCTGTCTGGTTTGGCAGGGGCTGGGGGTAATGAATCTGGAGCAGAGCAGACATCATTAAAAGCATCATCTACCACAGAAAGAACAGGAGGTATAGCTAAGGGCCTGTGCTGTGGAAGGTGCAGAAAGGTTCTAAGTCTTTTTCTGGAATCTGAAAAATCTTGTTGCTGCCATTGGAACTGCTCTCGCATGGCATGTAAGGTTTCCAAAGGAGAATTCTTCTGGAGAAGCAGCTGGAATGTATCCATCACCACCAGAATCTTCAAAATTGGAGAAATGGGCCTCTGGCTGGTCAGTAATGTCTGATTCATCAGCAGAATCATCAGAGGACACTGGCTCAGGGGGCTCTGCCCTAGGTCTCTTATCTGGGGGCTGAGAGGCCCTGTCTGGGTGAGATTGAGATCCTCTAATTAAAGAAATTAAATCTTCTGCCAAAGTAAGCATTTGAGAACTAGAAGAGGGCCTGGTTGAGGGTGGTTTAACAGGCACTGATTTGGTAGTCTTGGCTGCTTTAGCCCTGGCGAAGGCCTTAATGGACATGGCTGCTGGAGGCCTAGCAGCACCACGTGCTGGGGTAGAGACATCTAAGGGAATGGTGTCTGATAAGTCAGTGGGAACCACCGTAGTGGATAAAATTTCAGAGGCCGATTCAAGAGTTGTAGCAGGGGCCTCAGCTGTAGAGAGAGATTCGCTGTACCTAGATCAGTTTTCTCGGTTTCGCCGAAACCGTTTGCTTAAGCGTGGTGAAACCGCGGACCACGAGTGTCGGTCTTTATCTTTTTGGCAGAAAGTGTAGTCGGAGGTTCCGGCGACATAATGTAAGCAAAGTCAGAACCGAAAAACTGTTCTGCAAACTCCGACGCGCCGCCGTCGGTTGAAAGAAGCACAGGCGAACAGGCTGCGGCTGGGCCTAAACAAGGCAGACAGTAAGAATGGAAATCTTTATGAGGTATTTGTTTCCCACAGGTTAAACAATTATTAACTTTTTCTGACATCGGCTGAGGCAAGAAAGAGTCCCCAATGGGGTACTTAGCTTTAGAAGTCTTCGAAGTAGTATTCTGTAGAAGTAATCTCTGGATCCGACCGACCGGCACTTGCGAACAGCTTCTGCTTGCGGCAAGAAAGACTGAGGAAAATGGCGTCGGCTGATGCCTTTATACCCGAAGACCAACAGAGATGACGTCGGGTGAAGTGCGACATCAGCCGATGCCGGACCCGGACTTTGGAATCCGGCCGACTGAAGGGCTGCCTGACGACAGGACAACCCAGCTGTTATGACTGCAGATGCATCCATGAAGGACATCAACTATAATAAACTGTTTATTATCCATCCTGCTAGAAGATCTCTGTTACCAGGGTGACAAACATTCCCCCTTTGCTGGAAGAGACAATGCTAAGGGCTCAATTACTGACATACAAGTCAGCAGAGTGACTCACTGCTACCTTGTCCAGAATGGAAGATTATTATTAAATGTGATTTTTTTTTATTTTTCCTTTAATACTTTTGGTATCAGATAAGGACTAAAATGCATTCCTGTCAGTAATAAATTATGAGGAAACCTAGTTAAGGAAACTGGAAGCTGACTGTTTTAATGTAAAGCAGATAGGTCTAGCCCAAGCAAAGCCCAGCTTCTTTAGTACGTCTAAAAACCACCTTAAGAGACCGCCATTCTTTTGCTCAGTGTCTCTGATGTTTTATTCCACTGACTAGAAATGTAAAGTGCTTGTAAAACAATATTCCATTGAAATGTTTCTTCCTAAATGATCACTGTTAACCTTCACAGAATGACTACCTCCCTGTATATGTGCCATATTATGGTAGTGTTGTATGTTGCAATCTGTAATGTGCCTGGCTAAGAACTGTCTTATGACTTCAGTGCCAGAAGGATAGCCAATATCTCTTTTACATTCACCTGCCATAATGCAGAACAATCCCCCACCCCTGAAGGTGTTGAAAATGGGCTGCCAAAGTATAATCAAAGGCATCTGTAGCGAAGGGAGTTGAAAGAGTTCCAAAGGAGATAAACATTTTAAATGAATAGCTTCCACAATATAGCATAAACAGTATGGTAATATGCATACTAGAACAGTAAAACAGAATGTTAATATGGTCAAAATACGACGAGAATTACTCCCAAGAGCAAAGCAAAAATAAAATTCCTACCAGTAGTAACAGATACGCATTGCTACAGTCTTCTACTATATCTAACATCCAGAGAAGATCTTGCAATGCTTTGAGAAACCGGTTAGCTCCTTCAGTTGCTCTAGTGGCAATTGGTATTGTTTAAATAGTTAAAACTTGATTAAACAGTTAAATTTAAGTTAAGAGAGTTGAGTTTGACTGGGAAAACTGGAAAAGATGGAAGAGTAGGTGATATGGAAATTATGAAGAGTGCTGTTGACCATGAGGGTTCTGTGTAAACAGACTGAAAAGGAAAAAATGTGATAAGGATTTAGTCAAAGGCTTTTGGAGTAGCAATGGGATGTAGACATGCATGAACTGACTACATTTTTCCAACAATGGATAGCTGAGACCACAGTAGCTTTGTATGGAGCATGTCAATTACTTATGGTAAGAGTAATAAATCAGGTGAACACAAACAGTTGTTTACTAAAGCAAACTAAAAAAAAAGAAGTTATGTCCTACCATAACGTTCCATCTGTGTTGTTGATCTTTTCATTCATCATTGATGGGGTTTGGTTCCAAGCCCTCGGAACCAAGTCAGCCTAATACCAAGTTCACGGCAGCCAAAAACTCTTGAGCTAAGCTTCGACCCACAATACCCTTCTCCCTGTTACCTCAGACCGAGTTTGCCCATGTTATACAAGTAAAGTAGAGTCCATTTCTGCGCAAATGTCTAAGGCACCACTTGGACCCAAAGTATCCCCCAGGAGCCTTTGGCAGGAGAAGGAGGGTTGGAAATAATGAATGAAAGAAGATTAACAACATAAATAGAATGGTATGGCAAGACATAACTTCTTTATCTGATGTTAATCTTCTTTCCATTCATCACTGATGGGACAGAATCCCCAGCTACCTTGTAATCCTCGGGCAGCCCTTATGGAAGAACGCTCCTGAGCACCACTGAGATGAAGGGAGCTCTCTCTGGAGACCACATCCAATTTGTAATGATTGACAAAAATATGGGGTACAGGCCAAGTAGCTGCTGCAGAGATATCATCCATAGAGGCCCTGGAATGGAAGGCTACCGATGTTGCATAGATCTGGTAGAATGGGCTTTAATATTCTGTGGCATAGGTTCTTTTGCAAATGAATAAGTGAAGTGTATGCAGTCCCTTAGCCATTTAGATAAAGTGAATTGGAGACAGACTTTCCCATTCTAGGCCCAGAGAAGGAAATGAAAACTTGGTCTGCTTTACGAATTGCCTTGGTCCTGTCTAAACAAAATCTTAACTGTCTATGCACATCCAAGGAATGTAGACAGTATTCCTCTTTATTACAAAAATCCGGGAAAAATACTGGTAAATCAACAGTCTGATGGATGGAAAAATCAGAAACAACTTTGGGGAGGAAAGATGGGCTTGTCCGTAGTGATACTCTGTCCTTGTGGAAGATCAGATAGGGCCTTTTGGTGCACAAAGCCTGAAGTTCAGAAATTCGTCTGGCTGACGTGATGGTTACCAGGAAGAGGGACTTCCACGACAAGAATTTGAGGTCACACTTCACTGTGGGCCCAAACGGAGGTGGAGTTAAAGACTGAAGAACTAACGAAAGATTCCATAGCTCTCTCTACAGGGTGTCTGATTGGAGGCCTAATGTGAGAGACTCCTTTGAGAAAAATTTTGCATAAACGAAGTGACATGAGGGGAGAATCATCCAATCCATTATGACAGTTTGAAATAGCCGCTAGATGTACTCGTATGGTAGATGCTGTGGCTCCATCTTTGAAAAACATAGATAGGTATTGTAAAACCGACTGGAGCCAAATACGGATCTTGGCATCTTTTTCTTTGACCAGATGGAGAATCCATTTGTCCAGATATAGTCTTCTGGTGGATGGTTTATGAGAGGCCAGAATAATGTCATGAACAGGAGAGGTAAGGTCATCCTGCCTGGCGATTTGCAGAAGTGGAGAAACCAAGCTGTCACCTTGAGACTGGACAGGTTCGGATGGCTCAACCCTTGGGGGTAAGAGATTAGGTCAGGAAGAGGGTCCAGAATCCATGGTCAGCATAACAGATAAGGCCAAAGGAAGGGGAACCAGACTTGTCGAGGCCAAACGGGGGCTACGAGGATCACTTTGTATTTCAACTGAATAGCTTTCTTTATGAATTGGGGTATCAGAGGAATGGGGGGACAGGCATATAGCAGTACCGTGGACCAATCATAAATCAGAGCATCCCTCTGGGACTCCCCCACTGGGGGGAATAGGGCAAAATAGCTGCTGCATTTGTTGTTTGATGGGGAGGCAAATAGGTCACAGCAAAGTTGGACCCAATAGCTGAAAACTTCTGCCGCTACATCGAGATTGAGAGCATACTCGTGAGGCAGGAGAATACATCTGCTCAACTTGTCTGCAATCACATTTGAAATCACAAGGATATGCTTTGCTATCAAAAAGCGGTTGGAAGATGTCACCCACTGCCAGAGTCTCATGGCCTCTCGACACAGGGGACAGGACTTGGTTCCACCTTAAGGTTAAAGTTGTAATACACTATTCAGGTAGACTGTACCTTTACTCAATGAAAAACACTGAGACAGTTCTGCTGTTTTGACATTTGTTTACTGCATATGAAGCTGACATCTAGTTTAACAAATGAAAGGTAATACATCAATGTACTTCAGCTTAGAATAATCAGTCTCTCCTACAAAAGAAAGAAGTCCCAATCTTTATAGTGTCTTTTCTGCCTGCATCAGCAGTCTTGGAAATCAGCCAGAATAACATGTATTTCCTCTCAAGCTGGTCTGCTGACAGTTTGTTTTCCATATCTTAAACATGCTGTTTCTGAAGAATAACTCTTTTCTGGCGTATAATGTTGACGAGACACAGCTGCATACAAGAGTTCGTCTTGTCCTGCTTGTAGATAATAAATTTCACAAGCTGCACAGTTTATGAGAGAAAACATTTTACTTCTGACTCTTATTAACAATGAATGCCATGCTATATGTTTTTGCCAAGAATTCAAACTTAAGTACACTCTACACACCGAAATGCAGAATATTTATTTTACATTTTCAGAAAAAGCCACTGAAACTCATTTTAACCTGTTCATTACTCTCACACTCCTTGCTTGTTGATATACAAGACTTCTGACATGTTGTCTGACTGAATTGCAATAGTTCCAGAAGGAACAGCAGGTTGGAATGCTTACGATGCTAACAGCACCACTCTCAATTCTAGAACGTTGATATGCAGGCTAGCCTCCAATGTGGACCATGTGCCTTGGACTGTCTTTCTCTAGAAAATGTCTCCCCATCCTATCAGGGAAGCATCCGTGGTCACAATGGCTTTGGGTTGAGGGGGTTGGAATAGGTGGCTCCAAAGTTATGTGTCTGGCCTCCTCCACCAAAGAAGGTCTCTGCTTGCAAGACTTGGTTATCTGAATTTGAAAGATTAGGGGATGGTAATTTGGAAATCATTGAGCGAGAAGCCATTGAAGAATTTGCATGTGCAGTTTCGCTAGAGGCACTATTGGTGTGGAAGCTGCCATGGATCCTAAAACCTGAAGAATCTCTCTCACTGAGACTTTGTTTTGACAGAGTATCATATGGAGTTGAAGCCTCAATCTCTGAATTCTGTGAGCTGGAAGCGACACCAGACAAGAGCGGGTGTCGAAGACTGCTCCGATTAATTCTTCTGTACTAGAGCAAGATTGGACTTCTCCCTGTTTACAGTTATCCCCAAACGTTTTGCCAGTGAAAGGGTTTATTGCGAGGCTGTTACCAGAAGATGCTCGGTGGGGGCGGCAAGGAGCCAATCGTCCAAATAAGGAATCCCTGCAGTCTCAAGTGAGCCCTAATCACTGCCATGCATTTTGTGGACACACTGTAGGCTGTAGAGAATACGAATGGCAGGGCACAAAATTGGTAATGATTGGCTTCTAGCCAGAAGCGGAGAAGACTCCTGGAGCGTTTGTCCATTTTGATGTGGCAATACACATCCCAAAGATCTATCAAGCACATCCAATCGCCTTCCTTACAAACAGGAGAATGGACTGAGCCGTGACCATCCGGAATTTGGTTTGGACAACAGACTTGTTCAAATTGTTGAGATCCAGAATGGGTCTCCCGTCTCATCTTTTTTGCACCAAAAAGAATAGAGTAAAATCCGGATCCACATTGGTCTGGTGGGACTAATTGGATGACTATTATTTGATACAACCTGTTTATTTCCACAGCAGCTTCTTCCCTTTGACTGGGTGGAACGTCAAGAAGTTTTGCTGGAAGCTTTGGATAAGTGATAAGGGGAATGTTCTTAGCCTTTGGTTATGATCTTCTGCACCCTACGATCAGTGGTTATTGAAAGCCAGGCAGTTTCGTGCACAGAGAAATGACCCCTGAACTGCTTCCAGAAGAAAGCAATCGGGCTGTTCTTCAGAGCTGATAAGGCTGCCCAGAGAAAGAATCCCTGGGTCCCTGATTACATGGACCCCCTCTGCCTCGGTAAGGGAGTCTTCCAGAATTGTTATCCCCTCTGCCCCTGGGGGTATCATCAACACGCGTGGCATGGAAAGGACCCTGAGAATTTTTGTCACATTTTGCCACTCCTCTGGCTCCTGGAAAAGGAACGTTGAGTATTGGAAAAACGTAGACCTACAGCAGACAGGATCTCACTGTCTTGCTCACACCTGGCCAGAGTGTCCTTCACCTTGGGGCCAAAAAGGGAATATGTTTCAATGGAAGCAATTAGGAAGGAAGACTTGAAAGGGTCAGCTAAGTCATAAATGTGCATCCAAGCATGGCATCTCATAACTATGCCTGAACCCACAGCTCTAGCTGCCCCTTCAGTTGCTTGTGAGAGCAACCTCATGGACGTGTTGGAGAAGAATTCCAGGGTTGCGAGCTGTGAGTAGGGTTGCCAACTTTTCATGTCAAAAATTCTGGACATGTACATGAACGCAAAATGTGTGCAGAATTCAAGTGCGCATTCCCCTCCCTTTAGGGGATTGTTGTAAAATATTACTGTGCTCAATCAAACATATTCCTGTGTTTTTCAATGTCAGTGACCATGTCCCTTAATTCTAGAATGTTCAGAAAAATTCTGGGCAGCTGGCAACCTTAGCTGTGAGGCAACTTTATCCCTTGCCTCGTCAGACACCTGTCCTGTGAGAGTTTGGAAACCAAGTCTCTTTGGAGCCTCGTAAAATGTGCCAAGTAATTCAGAGACAGTATGGCAAAGGTCTTTGAAGCAAAGACCTGCTTCCCTAATCTGTCCATGGCCCGTGAGACTCTGTTGGGTGGGTGAACAGTACAACTTTCTTCGGCGAGGTCCTTTTTCGTGACCGCTGCCACCACAACAGCATTGACTGGTAAACCTCTGGACCAATGTGGATTTTCCTCGGATGGCGAAAGTATCTTCTCAGGTCTCTGAGGGATTGACTCAGCAGAATCAGGGTTCCTCCAAGCCAGCTGCACCACGAGTTGTACCAGCCCGTCTGCAGGCGGGGTCAACCAAGAAGTGGATGGCCGGGAACGGAAAGCCTGCAGAAATCCGGACTCCTCGGAAGAAGGATTAGTGGGTTTCTAGTCACCCCTGTGCTTCAACACTTCAAGGATTTCACCGAAGGAGACACCTTCAGGAGGTAACAGTGGGGACCCTTCACCATCATCAAAATCCGTGTCCTCTGTTACAGACTCCTCAGATGAGTCTAAGTGCTTCCTCTTGCAAAACCTCTTCCATGGGGGCTCCTCACTGGGGACGTCTGAGGAGGACTCTGAAGAGGTGGCACCCTGCAAGTGAGGGTCCTGCGGCTTTCCTGTCCTTTGGCCCAGGGAGGTGGCCTGTGACTGCTGTAGCTCAGGGGGAAAGGTCTGGGGTTCCTACATCGGTGGAATGCTTCCAGAAGCAAGTGCCCTCTCCACAGCACGGAAAGCAGGTCTGCCCTAAGAAGGATGGGAGCCCGGAACAGAGAAGGACAACCTCAGAACCGGGGTCACATCCTGTTCAGTCAAACACGCTCCTGAGGATGGAGCCTCAAGCAGGATCGGTGCAGACAGGACTCCTGGCATCGAGGATGGAGCCGAAGAAACACTCAGAACTTGTGTCATGAACCGAGAAGCCTGCAGCCCAATCATGAGGTTGAGGAAGTACTGGTTCAGCAGGAACCAAGGACCAAAGGGACAGTGCCGGAACCCCAATGAGATCCACTACAGGTGCCGAAACAGGGGGGGGGGGTGTTCCGAAAACAACATCTAAGCAGGAGGCTTTAAAGTCGGCATGGTCAAAGGAGGAGAATAAGATGGAGTCTGTGGTGAAGATAACCCAAGTCATGCAGGAGGACAGGTCCTGCAAGGAGTGGGTATCCCCCTGGCTGTCAGCAGCTGGACCACAAAATGCACCACATCAAGTTCTGAAAGGCTCCTGGTGGATCTAGTGGATATTCCTGATGGAGAGTCGGGTTGTTCTAGGAAAGGACTGTACACCTACACTAGGAATGGCTCTATGGATGGAGAGTATTGGGTCCGTGGTGTGGAATCTGCCAGCACCAATGTTTCTAGTTTGGAGACTGGAAGTAGTGAAGTCAGAATCATACTTATCGAGGCCATAAAAGGGCTTGGCGCCGAGGGGGCACTCGGAGCTGATGTGGATGGTTAATTCGTAATTGCAGAGATAGGCATCAAAGGCATCCACTGTGCTGAAGTGGCACTCAGTGCTGAAGTCGTAGTCAGGTCGATGGTCTGTGCCAGAGACAGTATTGGAGCCTAAGCTAGCGCCAACATAGGAACAGTCATAGCTGGAGTAGAAAAGGTTGATGTCGATGAGGCAGAGTTATGCTCTGAAGATAGTTTAGGTACTTTAGGTTTTGCAGATTTGCCCTGGTCACCAGATGGTGAAGACGGAACTGAGTGGGACCTTTTCTTACCCTTGATTGGAGGGGTTGAGACCTCCTCCACAGAAAGAGCCTCTGAAAAGGGCGACTTAAGCGGGCCCTTCAGGATCAGCTTATTCTTGCGTTTGTTCAAAGTGCGCTGACTGAAACTTTGACAAATCCCATAGGGAGGCTGCACCAAAAGATGGGGCACCCCCAAACAATAAACACAATCATCATGAGACTCACTATTAGGACGTTTACCCTTACATGAAGCACACTGTTTAAACCCTGATGTGCCCTTTTTATCAGACATCATGAAATTTACACACTCAAGGTAAAATACTAGAAAAAAAAAATTTAAACTCTGCTATCCCTAAGTCTACAACTATCGAAATACACACAATATCTATGAACTATGTCCAAAAACACACTAGTCAGAAGAAGGGGAAAGAAAAGCAATACCAATGATGGTATTCAAGGAATATCACAAGGGTAGACAGAGAAGGCCGTACCACCAATGGCACTTCAAGAGTTTACCAAACGAGCAGAAACAGGAAGGAAAGGTCTAAATATAGCTGTAAACGTAAGGAAATGACAATATAAACCACAAACGAGAAAATATGATAAAATATTCCAAGAGATATCAAAAAGTTATCACTTAGCTGAGAGCTCGGCTGAAATACGGCTTTACAGCTACATGGCTTATGAGATTGGAGGTAACAGGGAGAAGGGCATTGTGGGTAGAAGCTTAGCCCGAGAGATTTTGGCTGGCGGGCGCTTAGTATTAGGCCGACTCTGTTCCGAGGGCTTGGAACCGAACCCCATCAGTGATGAATGGAAAGAAGATCAACATCATCAGATTGATTAATATAGAATTACTCAAATGGAAGTACTGCAATGTATTAGCAAGAGCAGACAGTACACAGACCGGAGAACATTTTTTTTTATAATAAACTTAAAATCATCAGGAATTATGTACCAAACTGTGTAGTATCCTTAAACTAAAATCAGTCAAAGCTGTGGTGGTAGAATGCTTCCACTAACAGACTAATGAAAAAATTGCAGACGTTCTCCACCTTTAAAAAAAGAAAAAGATATTCTTTAGCACAGAGGCAAATGAAAAGGGGAATAATGGATAAAAGGTATAACCAATAACAAAAGGGCATTTATGTCAAGAATCTAAATGGCAATGCTCAGATCTGCTCTGAGCTACAACAGAATGGCATTAAATATACTGATCCCAAGGATATTGCCAATATCCTGGCAGATCGATTTAGTGCCAACTTCACCCCCCTCTCATCCCCTAAAGGGCCAATCCCAATACCAAAAGATTGCCAAATTCCGGTAATCAAGGCCACACAGGTAGAACCCGCACTCTCCAAAGCTAAGAATACAGCATCCATGGGACCAGATGACATCCCAGGCTGTGTACTACATGAACTACAAAATGAACTGGCACCTCACCTGAGTGTCATGTTTAATCATAGCCTCACCTCAGGCTTCGTGCCCACTGAGTGGTGCACAGCTATAGTTATCCCACTCCACAAGGGAGGATCTGCTTTGGATCCCGGGAACTACCATCCCATCAGTCTGACAAGCCTGATCTGCAAGGGAATGGAATGCATTATCATGGAACTTATAAACAAAGACATTGGCAACCTTCAAACACTGGACCCCACCCAGTTTGGGTTTGTGAAGGGCCGATCTTGTCTCCTGAATCTGACGGACTTCTTCGAATCAGTCTCCAGAGTTGTGGACGAGGGTAAGGCGGTCCACACAGCATATCTGGACCTTGCCAAGGCCTTCGACACCATCCCCCACTCTAGAATCGTAGATAAACTTACTAAGCTGGGCATAAATCCCTACGTCACTCGATGGGTTGCCAACTGGCTTACTGACAGAACCCAGACTGTAAAAGTAGCCAACTCCAAATCCAGCTCCAGACAAGTAACAAGTGGAGTACCTCAGGGTTCAGTCCTGGGACCACTCTTGTTTAGTATCTACTTCTCTGAAGTACAGGCCAACAATAACGGACTCTGGCTAACAAAGTTCACAGATGACTGCAAACTGGGAGCCATTACTGAATCCCCAAATTATGTGGATATTCTGCAAAAGGGCCTTACAGAAACAGATGTCTGGTGCCAGAGCCATGGGCTCAAGCTTAATGTCAAGAAATGTATAGTTATCCCCTTTGGAAAAAAACATGTACCCATGAATTACCACATAGGTAGCAGGACATTAAACATCGAAAGTGTAATGAGAGACTTAGGGACACAGGTGGACAGTGGTCTCACTTTCGATAACCACATCACCACAACAGTCAGGAAATCCTTCTATGTGGCACACCTCATCACTAAAGGCTTTTCATCCAGAAAAAAGGAGGTCATTGTCCCACTGTACTCATCCCTCATTAGACCCTTAGACCCATTATAGAGTATAATGCCCAGTTTGGTATGTACCTCACAAGACATCTGCAACAGCTGGAAAGGCCATAGAAATACCTCACTAAAACAATCACAGGCCTAAAGCAGATGCCATATGCTGACCGTCTAAAAAAAAAAAAAAAAAACTCCAGCTATACTCTGTGGCATATTGTCTACTCAGAAGCGATCTCTGCTCAACATACAAGGCCATGTCAAACCCTGAGCTGTTGGACATACTCCACTTAAAGAAATCCTAATCCCTCAGAGCCACACGCTCCAGGGATCTAAACCATGTCATCACAATTAACAAAACATGCTGGAGGGATATGTTCCTGACCCAGAGACTCCTCATACTCTGGAACAGACTGCCCATACATGTCAAGCAGAGCACCTTATTGGCCCTCTTCAAAAGGAACCTTGATGATTGGATGGGAGATAGGAAATTCACCCTGGGGATTATATCAGTCGCCCTGCTAGACAGGGGTCCAGAGAAGTAAATATTGTGGGAAGAAATATCCAGGGAATTGTTACGGCTAGGCTTGCATAGGCCCTAGGGCCGACAGCCTAGTACCAACCTATGAACCTACACAGAAGAATGAACAGAATACAAAGAAGCCCAACCCCAAGGTCAATGGCACTTATCATACTGCTAAAGCTGTGGAAACAGTAATTGAAGCTTTCTCCCCAAAACTATCAATACTGGCACTGACTTTTTTTTTTGGCAAAACAATTTTATTTGGCATTTGTAAAATTAATAGAAAACATATTCAACATACTGAATTAAGAACAAATTAATGTAACTTTATGTTGTGTACAATCAACCATCCATGAATTATGAAACATGCTGCTTTAGAAAAGATTACAATACGTAGTAGAGAAAGAAGATAATGTATATTAAGGAAAGTGAAAAAGAAACAGAAGTTCCCAAGGAGGTATGAATTTTATCAAAGAACCATTAGCACTGTTGATGAGAAAATATAATTGTGTTTAGTAAAGTAGTCCAAGATACAAATTCTAGATTTTCTTCTGATTTTAGCTTCCAAGCCTTATTGCCTTAATGAAAGCTATTTATAAATAAAAAAATTCAGAATACTGCAATACAAAATCTTTAAATGTATCCTATTGTAAAGAGTTTAGGTTTAACCAATGTTCTGTGATGTAGAGTTTTAGTAACATAAAGATACTAATTAGAAAACTCTTATCTTTAATGTTATTCCCATTAGCAGGCAGATGCAATACAGCAAATTCCCATGGGACTGGGCCATTTATGCATGCTTTAGAAATTAAACTGGAGCCTAAAAATGTTCGTCACGAAAGGAGATACTGCCAGCCCAGATATCTGGAATTTTGTAAATAATTAAATGTCATCTGTGAACATCAACATGATTCATATGCTTGTGTTACAAATGTAGTAGAACTGTTACGTCATATAAGATTGGTTTGAACAGACGTGTTCTGAAGAGGTATTTTACAAAGTGCTGTTTAAAGATGTAACCACAGCATGCCCTACTGGATCAGAAAAGAAATGTACCGCACTATTGTAGCTGTTTATATGTATATATGTTAACAATGGAAACTGGAACACAAGAGGTTAACTTCAGAAAAACAACTGAAATTTAAATTACCTTACGACCAAATAATGAAAGGATGTTACCGTTCAGATTCAGTGCAGTAACAAACAATGTCTAGAACAAGAAGTGTTCTGTACTGGCTTGCAAGTGTTTTATTGTTTTATGACTTCCAGGATCCATCTTGGATCTAAGAAAAGCCCTAGTGTATGTATTTTCACAGGTATATGCTAAATGCTACCAGCTGCATCAGTTGCATTTTTCACATGGAATGCAGTCAGATGACAAGAAATTATGTCATTCTGCAAGCTATCCCAGCAGTAATATTTGAATGTTAATTTGGGAAGTGTCTTAGTGAAAGACGGCATTCTGTATTTTGTCTTTTACCTGACATCAAGATCCATTCACCACATCTACATTGCTTGCCCTGAAGGAAGTTATTAGGGTACAGTAAATTCCCTTAAATACAGTCAGGAATATAGCAAAGCTTAGCTTAGATGTTTTTCTTTATTTATTTGAGACTGCCCTGCAATGTTTTTTTTAATATTTCCTACGATTTTGAACTCTGATGCAACTAAGTAAATACTGAGTACTCTCTTGTTCTTTTATTATTTATTATTAAATACATGTAAACCTTTCATTGTGGCTGATCTGTCTATAGATATTTAAATTATGGCTGTACTTGCATATTTGTTTGGTGACACTGTGTGGGCCACTCCTAATAGCCTTGCTCTTGGTCAAACTACCATTTGCATTAACAGTAGCATTACACAGTAAGATTGGACACCTTTTATTAAGGGCCTTAAAGTAGCTGATAAGGAGTGACTGGTGGCAGGGGAAATTATCTTATAGTCTGGGCAGAAGGGGGAATAGCTAGTAAACCTGTGCCAGCCTTTCACAGGTGTGTGTGTGTGTGTGTGTGTGTGTGTGTAAAACTCAAACCTCAAAGAGAGTGTGTGTCGACTGGGTGGAAGCCCATTTTCAGAGGAGGTCCAGGGAGAAAAACTCCAAAAAAGTTACAGTGTATATTTTACTAAGGATTTACAGAAGTACGTAAGAGAAATAAAATAAGTGTACATCAAAGTATACAATAAGCACTTTACAAAGGTAACAGTTATCTTTATATCAATTTATACAAGATTTTTTTTTTTACATGGCAGGAGTAGATTTTAGTATTAGAATAGGTGTGGCAACACCATACAGCAGTGGATAATGAACATAGTAGTTGTTTTGTTAGTCTAAATAGCAGGTGCTGTTAGCTTTGTTGCTCTAGGTTAGTAAGAAGGGGAAGTGGATATGTGGGTGATGGTGAAAAAGTGGGAGAGGAGTCTGGGTGGTGCCTATTATCAAAAGGGGGTGGATGTTGTGGGATTGCGTGCTGTTGGCCTGGGCTCGTACAGGAGCACAGCCATTTGCTAGTGAGGTAGCCTTTGAGCAATTTTTTGCATTGGTGTAGGTTGGTAGCATTAAGTATGTGGTGAGGAATTGAATTCCAAAGTTTGGAAATGTGGTGGGAGTAAAGGACGTCACTGGCTTTGTTGTTGCTTTTGGATACTTGGGGGAGTGTTTTGTCTGAGGATCAGAGTTGGTGTGTGTTGATATAGGGTTGGAGTATTTGTTGTAGAGCTAGGGTTCTATTTGGTTGGTGAAAATGAATTTGGTATAGGTTATTTGTTGTGGGAGTTCTAACCAGTTTATTTGACATAGGGCAGAGCAGTGGTGAGATCTATGTGGGGAGCTTGTGGCAAACTTATCTATTTTGTTGTAGCATGACTCTCACGTTTAGCAAAGTCACTTTTGTTAAGGTTGGTAAAGACTGCAGCAGGGTAGAGAAGAGTGGATAGCTGGGGAGTCTTAGCTATGTTTAGTCTAGATTGGCTTGTTAGGAAAGGTTTGATTCGGTAGAGAGAGCCTTGTTTGATATGTGTTTTATAGTTTGATATAGGTGTAGGTCAAATTTTAAATTTGCTGTCAATTGTAACACCCAGTACTTTGGTTTGTGAGGTGGGGGTTATGGTAGTGTTGTTGAAGGAGTGAATTTGAAAAGTGGGTGGGGGATTGAGTCTCTTTTTGGGGAGAAAGAGCATCAGTTTGATCTTATTTAGGTTCAGTATAAAGTTAGCATTAGTGAGCCAAGCTTCTACTTTTAAGAAGCATTGTGTTGTAGCCTGTAGTTGTGTTAGAGATGGTGCAGTGCATATGAGGGTCGGGTCATCTGCATATTGGGTGCCTGATGTGAAAGAGGTGGCTTTATCAAGTTGGTTTGTAAAAATGGTAAACAGCAAGGGGCCTAGTATGGAGCCTTGTGGAACTCCTACGTTGACGGGAAGCAGAGATGATAGCTCCTGTTGCCATCTAACTGCTTGTTGACATTTGGTTAGATAGCTATGCAACCAGGCTAGGGTAGAATGACTGAGATTTAGAGTGGCCAGTTCTGTCAGCAGTTTTTGGTGTGAAACAGTGTTGATGGCCTTTGAGAGGTCTAGAAAGACATACGAGACAGATTTATTATAATTTCTGTTGATTTATTGTGTTGGTGAAGCTTAGCAGTGTGGTTATGGTGCTATGGTGGGGGCGGAAACCATGTTGTGTGTTAGACAGGAGGTTATTAAGAGAGATGGTAGTTTAGGAGCTGGGAGTGAATACATTTTTCAAGTATTTTTGATAGGGGTGAAAGAATCGCGAAGGAGTCTGTAGTTTGTAAGTTTTTTTTAGAGTTACCACCTTTATACAAGGGAGTGATGTAGGAGACTTTCCAGAGTAACGGGACATTAATTTCGGTGACAGACCAGTTAATGGGGATGGAGATGGGGTAGGCTACAACTTCGGAGGCAGACTTAAGGAATTCTGATGTGAGGTTGTCAGCAGTTAGGCTGGTGGGCTTGAGCGTACAGAGTAGTTTTTTTGATGGTGTGGGTTGGAATGGGATTAAAGGAGAAGGTGTTAGCATCCTCACTTTTGGTTACTGGGATTGTAGACGTGGTGTTTTGGTCGTAGTTCATGAGTGAGTGAACTGTGTTTATGAAAAAGGAGTTGAATTGTGTTGCGATGCTGTCATTTGAGGTGGAGGTGTAGTGGGACTGGGGGGGGGCTGGAAGCATTACCAGGTTGTAGGAGTTTGTTTATGGTGGCCCAGAATATTTGGGGGTTATTTTAGTTTTTTATGCTGAGCAGTGGTGTAGTAGTTTTTTTGTCAGTTTTTGTTTGGGATTTGGCTTTATTCCTAAGTTGCTTAAATCGTAGTAGGTTGTCATTGTTTTTGTTAGATAACCAGCCCATGCTCTCTCTTTTTTCAGTAGGTCTTTGGTGTTTTTTTGGGGGGTGTGATGATTTTTTATTGTAGCTGTACTGTAGGGGGCTAGGCTGTTTAGTACATTAAGGAAGGTGGTGTTAAAGTATTGCACAGCATTGTCTAGTGGTAGGGTTATGAGGGGAGACCAGTTAATTTGTTGGAGGAGGGAGTTAAAGGTGTGCATGTTAAATTTCTTTTTGTTGCGGATTAGCCTATACACTACTTGTTTGGGCACAGTGAGACTGTTTCTGATTAGGTATGTGGGTAGGTGGTCACTCATGGTATTGGGGAGGCATCCTGTTAGAAGAGATGTATTATATTTGCTTGTGAGAGTCCAGTCTAGGATGGACAAAGATGTTATGTTCTTACCATAATGTTCCATCTGTGTTGTTCATTCATTCATTACTGATGGTTGTCGGTTCCGAGTCGGCCTTGTAACAAGCTCGTGGCAGCCAAAAAACTCTCAAGCTAAGATCTACATATAGTGCCCCTTCTCCTTGTTATCTCAGATCGCATCTGCCCGTGATAAAGAAAGTACAGGCTTTTTCTGAGCAGAAACCCTAATGCAAGATTTGGACTAAATCCAATCCTCCAGGAGCCCCTTGGAGGGGAAAGGAGGGTGGGACGTAATGAATGAATGAACATAAACAACACAGATGGAACGTTATGGTAAGAACATAACTTCTTTATCTGATGTTGTTCATCTTTATTCATTCCTTACTGATGGGACAGAGTCCCTAGCTACTTTAAGACCTGGGCGGCCCTTGTGGAAGGATGCTCGTGAGTACCATTAAATCAAAGCACTCCCCCTAGAAACCAAATCTAATTTGTAATGAGTGATAAAGGTATGAGGGGTGGCCCAAGTCGCAGCTGCACAGATATCATCCAATGAAGCCTTTGAATGAAACGCAACATAAGTCACCACTGATCTGGTAGTGTGTGCTTCGACCTTGCACGGTAGCAGAATTTTATTACGTTGGTAGACCAAGGAAATACAGTTTCTCAACCACTTAGATAAGGTCACTTTAGAGAGAGTTTTTCCCAATTTCGGCCATGAATAGGAAACAAATAACTGGTCTGTTTTGCATACTGATTTAGTTCTGTCCAGATAAAAACGTATTTGTCTATGTACAACCAGCAAATGAAGACAGTATTCTCCTTTATTCGGGTAGTTAGGAAAGAAGACTGGTAGGTTAACTGTCTGGTTAACTGTCAATTGTGAAATAACTTTAGGCAGAAAAGAAGGGTTAGTCCAGAGCAATACTCTGTCCTTATGAAAGACCATGTAAGGGCATTTTATGCACACAGCCTGAAGCTCAGAGATGTGTCTCGCTGATGTGATGGCTACTAAAAATAATGATTTCCAGGATAAGAACTTTAAATCGCAAGTGGAAGCAGGTTCGAAAGGAGATCATGTCAGGGATTGTAGTACTAGAATTAAACTCCAAGGTTCAACTGGTTCTTTGAAAGGTGGTCTGATATGCGAGCCCCCTTTCATAAATGTTTTGCACAGACTATGGGAGATTAATGATGAATCTTGGAATCCATTATGGAAATTTGAGAAAGCAGCCAAATGTACTCAAATGATGGAGGCTGCTGCTCTTGAATGTAGCAAATCTGACAGATAATCCAAAACCACACTAACAGGAGCTGAGCAAGGGTCTAGTTGTCTTTGTCGGAACCAAATAAGGAATCTCTTCCACTTGCTGAGCTAGATTGCCCTGGTGGATGGTTTGTGTGAAGCCAGAAGGATATCACGTACTGGGGAGGTAAGGTTATTCTGCCTGGTGATTACTGGAAGTGGAGAAATCAAGCTGTCAGCTTGGGACTGGAAAAGTTCGGATGAGTCAACCCTTGCCGGTGTGAGGTCAATTCTGGAGATGGATCCAGAATCCATGGCTGGTATACTAAGTGAGGCCAAAGGAAGGGAAACCAAATTTGTCATGGCCAGTAAAGAGCAATGAGGATTACTCTGCTTCTCAGCCGAAGGGCCTTCTTTAGAAATTGAGGAATCGGGGGAAAGGGAGGGAAAGCATATAGAGGTCCCATGGGCCAATTGTGTATTAGAGCATCCCTCTGGAATTTCCCTCTGCGCGGAGATTAGGGGAAAGTAGTTGCTGCATTTGTGATTTGCTGGGGAGGTGAATAGGTTGCAGCAAGGTTGGCCCCAGCAGCTGAAAATCTTCACTGCAATGATAAGACTGAGGGACCACTTGTGAGGCACAAGGATACATCTGCTTAGCTTGTCTGCAATCATGTTGGAAATCCCGGGAATATTCATTGCAATCAAAAAGCGGTTGGAAGCTATTGCACATGGCCAAATTCTCATGGCCTCTCAACACAACGGGTAGGACTTGGTTCCCCCTTGTTGGTTGATGTACCAGACTACTGTCATATTTTCGGACTGGATAGCAATTGTCCTTGTCGGGAGGAGAGACTGAAATGCTTGCAACACTAGAAGCGCTGCCCTCAGCTCTAGAACACTGATATGCAGATTGGACTCTGTCTGAACACATGCCTTGGACCATCTTTCCCTGAAAAAGCCCCCCACCCTATCAGGGAAGCATACGTGGTCACTGTGGCTTTTGGTTGAGATGGGGATAAGGGGCGACTCCATAAGACTGTCTCTGGCTTCATCCACCACATTAAATCTGGTTTGCATCGTTCTGTTATGCGGATTTGGAAGGACACAGGATGATGTGAAGGATACCACTGCGTCACTAGGAGCCACTGGAGAAGCCTCATGTGTAGTCTTGCTAAAGGAACTATTGTAATGGATGCTGCCATTGAACCTAGAAGCTGAAGGACTGCCTGAGATGAGACTTGGTCTTAAGAGTATCACCCGGAGTTGGGACCTTAGCCTTTCCAGTCTGTGCCCTGGGAGG
Source organism: Protopterus annectens (assembly GCF_019279795.1). Classification (NCBI taxonomy): domain Eukaryota; kingdom Metazoa; phylum Chordata; order Ceratodontiformes; family Protopteridae; genus Protopterus; species Protopterus annectens. Next base: position 1,351,998,632 of record NC_056743.1, on the reverse strand, counting down.
GAGACTAGGCAAAATTGGGTATTGAAAGTTGCCCCTATAAGTTCCAAGGTTTGAGAAGGAGTTAACTTGTATTTGTCCGAGTTTATAGAGATTCCTAAGAATTCTGCCAATGTTAGAGTGTAGTTTAGGGCCATCACCATTAGACGCTTGGTGGGGGTGGTAAGGAGCCAATCGTCTAAGTATGGAAACACCCGGAATCCTTGTAGTCTCAAGTGAGCTGTTACCACTGCCATGCATTTAGTGAACACTCTGGGGGATGTAGAGTCTCCAAATGGCAGTGCATGGAACTGGTAGTGATTGGCTCCCAGCCAGAAGTGAAGGAACCTTCTGAAGCGTTTGTCCATCTTTATGTGGTAATATGCATCCTGAAGATCTATTGAGCACATCCAATCGTCTTTCTCCAGAAAGAGAGGGATAGACTGAACCGTGACTACCCTGAATTTTGTTTGGTTGATAAATCTGTTCAGAAAGCTGAGATCCAAAATCGGTCTCCAGTCACCTGTCTTTTTTGGCACTAAAAAGGATCTTGAGTAGAATCTGGATCCTATTTTGCCTGGTGGGACTTCTTGGATGACTCTCTTTTGAGACAGCTTTCTTATCTCTTGAATTGCTGCTTCCATTTGACAGGGTGGAACGTCGGGAATTTGTCTCTGGCTATGATCTTCTGCTAAAATTTTTTCGGGTCTCTGTGGGATTGGTTCAATGGTATCAGGACTCTTCCATGCTCACTGCACCACGAGTGGGACTAGTTAGTTTGCAGGCGAGGTCACCCAAGAAATACACAGTCGAACACGAAAAGCCTGCAAGAATACAGACTCCTCAGAGGAAGGGTTGGTGGGCTTCCAGTCTCTCCACTGTTTCAAGATTTCCAGTACGTCTCCAAAGGAGACATCCTCAGGGGGTGACCATGGGGACCCCTCCCCTTCATCGTAGTCTGTATCTTTGGTGAGGGACTCCTCAGAGGAGTCCATGTGATTTCTCTTGCACATTCTCTTGAGTGGTACCTCTTCAGCTGGGGCTTCTGATAAGGACTCCTAAGAGGAGGCACCCTGCGGTAGGGTATCTTAAGGCTCTTGTGCTCAATGTCCTGATGCAGTGGCCTGTGTCAGCTGCGACTCAGAGGGAGGACATATCTAGTATTCCAACGCAGACTGTTTGCCTACAGAGGTAAGGGCCCTCTCCATTGCTTGGAAAGCCAGCCTGCCTGAAGATGGATGGGAGCCTGGAACCAAGGACAACCTCGGAATTGGGTCACACCCCACTCCAATGGACCGACTCCCAAGGAAGAAGCCCCAAGGGGACTCAGCACTGTCGGGACTCCCGGAGCAGTAGTAGACAGCACAGTGGAAAAAATAGGTGCCATACGAGGGTTCACAGTGCCCAAAGACCAGTCACGATCCTGAGGATGGCCCGGCTCTGAGCGAACCAAAGACCAAAGGGTCGGCTCTGGAACCATGGTGAGATCCACCAATGGAACCGAAGAAATGGGAACCGAAAGACGCATCGGTGCAGAGAACTCCATTGCATGCAAGGAGATCAAAGGAGGAGAATATGTCAAAGTCTGTGGAGATAGACTCCAAACTCCAGATGGGAGGAGAGTTTTGGAAGGTGTAGCAATCACCTCTGGCCATCAACAGTTGATCCACAAGACACACCATGCCCAATTCAGAGAGGATCCTGATTGATCAGGTCGATATCCCCAAAGGGGAGTCAGGCCATTCCAAAAAAGGGCTGAACTACTACCCAAAGAAGGGGTCCACCACAGGCGAATATCGGGTCCGAGCAGATTGGCTCATGGATACCGTGGTCTCAAGACCAGTAACATGTGTGGGGAAAGCGTCCGGTGCAGGGAAAGTGTCTGGTGCCCGAGTAACTACGGCTGGTGTTGAATAGGTTGGAACAGACACTGGAGGCATAATAGGTGCCACAGACATTGTCTGTGCCATGGGTGGTGCTGGGGTCATAATTTTTAAAGACAACACCAAAGTGGAAACCAATAGCTTAGGTACCGAAGACGCTGCCATAGAGGGCGGTTGAGGTCCTGGAGCCAAAGTGGTCAAAGTCAACTTTGGCATTTTCTGTTGGGGTTCATGCTTCTTATTACCAGAGGGTGAAGAAGGAAGATCTTTTCTTGTGTTCTCTCTTTGGAGGGGAGGAGCTCTCTGACCCAGAAATGGCCTCTGAGAATGGAGTTTTTAGAAGGCCTTTTAATATAAGCTTGTTCTTTCTCTCATTCAGGGTACAAGACCTGAACCCTTTACAAATATCATAGGGAGGCTTCACCAAAAGGTGTGGGACACCCAGACAATAAACAAGAATTGGGTGTCAGAATTTGGCATTTTGCGACCCACTGGTCACACTGCTTAAAACCAGTCGTTCCTTTTTGCTCAGACATGGTGGAAAAACAGGTTCAAGCCAAAGATAAACAGTAGAAATACTACAACAAACACTATAAACTCTAACAAACACTATAAACACTATATTGAAGGAAAGAGATTTTTTTTAAAATACCAATACAGAGAGAAAAAAAGAGGATACCAACAATGGTATCAAGATTACCTGGAAAAGTAAAGGGGAAGATATATAGAGAGAGAGGGGAAGGCCTGTACCAATGACGGTACTAAAAAATTACCAAGCTGATAATACTAAATATGGGTAAAAGTTTAGCAATTAAACAAGGATACTAAAAAGGAGAAAAAAAACGGAGGAAAAGGTTTTAGAAACGTATATTTTCTAAGATACTTAGCTGAGAGCTGGCTTGACACGTCTTTATGGCTATGCGGCAAACGAGATCGGAGGTAACAGGGAGAGGGGTACTATGAGTAAAGCTTAGCTCGAGACTTTTTTGGCTGTCACAAAAGCTTGTTATAAGACCGACTCAGTTCTGAGGATGGAACAGACACCCATCAGTAAGGAATGAATGAAGATTAACATCATCAGACTGTTTGCTAGAGCTTTTATCTATTCTTGTGGGGTTTTGTATGAGCTGGGAGAAACCACGTAGGTTTATAAAACTGGATGGCTTGTTAGAATTACAGGTGTACCAGTCAGTATTTACTTCACCCATAATGATGGTCTCTTGGTGGAAGATTGTTGATAGCTAGTGAAGTATTTCTTCAACCATGTTAGTGTTTTCTCCTGGGGGAATATAAACAGCCACTATGAGCACAGTTTTGTTTTTACTGATGTTCAGTCTGGAAAGGAGCATTTCAGCATTATTAAATACAGGTGGTTTGGTGCGGAGTTCTAGCTCTAAGTTTTGTTTGAACATTATAGCTACACCGCCTCTACGTTTATTCTGATGATCGAGCCTGTATAAGTTATAGCCTGGGGGGAGGATTTCATTGTTTTCGACATGTGGCTTTAGCCAAGTTTCTGTCATAACGGTGATGTCAGGGGAGTATAACTCTATTAGTGCATGGAGGTTGTGGACTTTTATTTAGAATACTCCTTAGATTTATATTGAGGAACAGAAGGGAGTTTCCATTGGGGTAGGGTGGTATGATAGAGTTATGCGAAGGGGCTACTGTTGGCTGGTTTATCACTAGGTTGGGAGCATGGGTTGGGGTGGATGCTGCCTCTTAGTTTCAGTTTTGATAGCAAGTCAAATACGTTTTTTCTAAGTTTTGTAGCTAGTAAGTGCTGTCTAAGAAAAAAATCATTTTTGGAGTTGGATTGGTGGTATTTGGGTGGAAGGTAGTCTATTTTAGTGCTGTTATAGAGGCTGGGTGAAATCAGGGAGTTGTAGTGGTGGGTTTTGGGGGGTGGACTGAAAGTGAGGGATTTGGGGTGGTATTCACACAGGATGGAGATGTAAAACATTGTTAGATGATAGAGAATGGGTAATGTGAAGAGGTTAGTTATGCGGAGGCACAAGACTGTCAGTGAATAGCATTTGGGTGGATGGAAGATTGTGTGATTTGATAATGTGCAGATTTTGTTTAGGGTGAGTTAGTTAAGAGTGAGACTGAGTGTGTGTAGTTAAGAGTGAGTTGCTGGGTGTGGCAGGGGATTGCTCTGAATGTATGGGTGTGTGGCAGAGTGCAGGCTGTGGTGGGAAAGGGTATTCTTTTGTTAACTGGCTGGTGAAGACTGCAAGGTATGGCTACATCTAGCTAAATGTGGGAGTAGTGGGGGTGGGTGGGAATTGGGGGCAGGGTAGGGGAGCAGAGTGAGCCCAGAGGGTGAACGGAGTGGGCAAAGACACAGTCAGTCCGTGATTGACCAGAAAAACAATCAGCCAGCCCAGAAAATTAAGTAGCCACAGGACAGATCCAGAGTTTCAGGTAGGTTACTGGGCTCTGGTATTGTCTTCAGCGGTAAAGTGCAGCTTCAGGTACAACAAACAATATAAAACTTTAGTTGACCTCTTTGCAGTTTATTTGGGATGGATATTTAGTATTTCTATAGAATTTAGTGGAAAAATTGTCCCTGGAATAATGGTTGGGCTAACATTTAGTTTTTATGTAGACAATTACTGAGAAAGCAGAAGACCACTGCAAAAAATACCACAATCCAAAAAACCGGTCAAGGCAAAAACAAGGATGGCAGTCCGAATTTTTATTCGGGTATCACAAGCGCTTTCACCCTGACTCAAATGCAGGGCTTTCTCAAGTGAAAAAACACAGTACATAATATCCCACCTTATTTAAATAAGTCTTTTCGTAAAAGGCACCAAAATATTTCAAGTACTACACACATTTCAAACCTTCCATGTAAAAAGTCCACTTTAACCAAATAAACAGTAAAACACTTTAAGAAATGTAAAATACAAAACATGTGTAAAATAATAATGACCAGTTCCTAACCACTTCATAAGATCCCAAGTGTATATGTGTAGGAGAAGTATATATTAGGAATGAATAAACAACAATAGCACCGATCTGCATCTACGGATGCTTATAACTTCTCAGCTCTGTTCACTAAATGTGGTTTTATTGACACATGTTCATTCAAGCCCGGGGGCTGGGAAGAATTTAGTTTCAATTGCCAAAAGGTCTCCTTGCAACATAATCAGTTCTCCCAGTCCGCACCCCTTGGGTCTGGAGAGACATGTTCCAAAATTCCAAATACGAAACTCGAATGTGTAGGCTCCATTTGTAAATGCCTACACAATGCGTTCTTCAAATTCCCTTTTCTAATACTGTAGACATGTTCATAAATACGTTTACCAAGTGCCCTTTCTGATTTACCCACGTAGAAGCTCGTACAGTCCCTACAATAGGCCAGGTACACTATGCCCTTGGTTGCACAGTTCCCCTTCCTAAAGTGTACAGTACTCCCCTCGTAGTTATCCAAGGTAACACTGGTATGCTCTGATATATATTTACAGTTCCCACATCTTCCACATTTTCTTGTTCCTTGCTCACCCCCAGATCTATCGTGGTAGTTTTTCCTTTCAAACACCCTCTTTAAGTTGGCTCCTGTTTTGAAAACAAAGTTGGGGCGCTCACCCACCTTGTGCACAATGTCTTTATTGAATTTCAATATTTTCCAATTAGATTCAATTAAGTCCTTAACTTCTTTAGAGCCACAATTATATTCCAATACCATAGATCTCCTGAAACCATTCTGATCTCATGTCAACTCCACAGGACCACTTATTACTGTACTACCTAATAAGTATTTTATACCCCACCCCGCCTTAAACTCATCAACAAAAAAAAATAAAAATTCGGACTGCCATCCTTGTTTGTGCCTTGACCATTTTTTTTTTTTTGGATTATAATTAGTGGGAAAGCATTACTGGAATAACAGTTGGGCTGATAACTTTGGGGGATATTTAATTGTTGCTTCTCGGGTAGTGGCACATCACTTTAGAATGCAGTAAAGGAGATAGACATTGAGAGAGGTAATACTATGACATTAACCTACGCTGCTGATTCACAACTTATGCAGTTGGTGGCATTTCAGGTGACTGGGGGGTTTCCTGTGAGGAGGATCCTTGACTATTTAAGTCTAGTTTGTGAGATCCGAGTCAGGGGAACCTTGCAAATGTGTTTTGTGCTGGGCAACTGTGGAGAATAAAGGCAAAAAAAGGGGGGTTACAGCATGCAATGAAAAATAAAAATAGAAGGAAGATCGTTGGTTGTTTAGCGACTAAACTATCTGGGAGTTAACAGCACCTAAACACACTATTTGACTATATAAACCAGCAAGTAGAAATAAATATGGTTTCAGTTATGTAAATTAGTTTAAAGCAGTAAACCTTTATCTGGAGAAAGAGGGAGAAACCAGCCCTGGACTGACTGTGGTCTCTGTGTGCTCTTTAGGGAAATTACACTTGATGCAGAGAGCTGCATCTGGAAATACTGTGTGTACTTGTCATCCTCCCAATGTACACCCCCCACTGGTGCTAGTGATGAGGACTGAGGCTCCTTGATTACCAGGCCAGAGGTGGGGCATCACAATGTTCATACATTTTTAGAGAAGAAGTTGTTCCACAGAGCATGAAGTATGTCAGCATTTTCTGCTGCAAAGGTTTGGCATAATGTTGACTGATCAGGTTAAAATTTAGACATATTGAGTGGAGCTAGATAAACATTGTTAAGAATTATCAAATTAGTGTAAAAAGTTTTTTAGTGGTATAAGTGTTTAATTTTGCTAGACTGGCTAATGTTTCATTGTTTAAGTTAAGAGGTTGTCCAGAAATATTTGACATCTGGTCTGGCATATTTGATTTGCAGTGAATTTATATGAAGATGAAATACATTTTTTTCTAATTATAGACCATAAGGTGTTGAAAAGACTGAGTTTGGTACCCAGCTGCAGATCCCATTGCACTTAATACTGACTCTGACTTATAAGATGCATGGCATACAATAAATAAATGTACATCTAGTTCAAAATGCATCAGAAAAAAATGGTTCAGCAGCTGTAAAACAAGACAAACAACTTTTCCTTAAGCAAATTTCTGGGCTCATCCCAGAAATCTGGAAACAAATAATTGTGAATGGCAATGCGCTTCAGTCCAAAAACTGTTCGGATGGCTGTACTACAGCAATCAGTGCCAGATCATTGTTTATATGTCAACTTTTTCCACCTAACACTTGCTCATGACTCCAAAGTAAGAAAAATGGTGATTAATTTATCCAATACAATGAATTTATGATATATGGATACAGTACACATCTGGAAAATATTGCATAACACTTAACATTGTTCACTTTGGTTCACTAAACAATTTTTCCAGCAATCTACTGATGAGAAAATAACATTACATCAGGGTGAAAAAAGCCAACTGTAGTTCATCTCAAATAAAATACTCTGACATAATTGTTGCAGTGAGCAGGTTTTATTTTCTACTGAACAGGATAGCAGCACCTCAAGAATCACAAAAAGCAAATCTAAATATGGCAGACCAATGGTTAACTTGCATACATGTACAAAATACAAAACCAGAAGTTTCTCAACTTAGGTGATTCTTTTGGAATATTTTTCAACTGCAACTAACATTTTATTGAACTTCACTGTTAAACAGGCTCTGCTCTGATAACTGAATGCAATGTTTCTCTTGTTTGATACTTGAGATGATACCAAGCATGTTTACAAAGTCTAATATACCTAGAATTAAAAAAAAAATCCTCACAAAAAGAAAAAAAAGGTGGGTGGGTAAACTGTTACAGTGATCACTCTTTAAAGATCTTGTAAGCATTCTTTTTCTCAAGTGCACTGTCATATATAGGGATAGTCATAGTAACAGTCAATCTAAACATCGGAGCAGAAGTCTAACAGTTACTGCATAAAAAGATTAAACCAGTAGCAAAAGTAATTAAATGCAACAGTGCTAAGAGGAGCAACTTACAAATAACCCATCACAGCAACATAAATATGTTGTGCTGTGAAAACCTATGACAAGCCCAGTTCTAATGGAAGTGAAGTAATAAAGAGGTCTTCTAAAGGTGAATTATAGAAGGCCCACACCATGTTATAGCACACAATAAAATTAAAGCTTAGAATTACATGGAGCTTACTTGCTGTAGTTCCAGTACAACTTTCAAGAAGCAATCTAAGAGCTACCTTGGTACCTATGTCACACAAACTGCAGTATAACATTTAACTAAAGAAAGCAGAAAAAGTGACTAGTAAATTTGACCTCAAAGGTGTCATTTGGAGGCTAGGGTAGTGTAGCACTTCTGCCGGTTCACCTATCCTGGAGAATGGGGTTTACAGCTATGGATTAGCAGTAACTGGTGGTGATGAATGATTCTAATCTGTAGTGCATATATGTAATGGGCACTGCAAATTAGTAGAGACAGTAGATATGGCATACCAAAAAGGCTCTTACTGGGACATTCTGATCTCTCTTCACACTTCTCAACTGCTCATATAGAGGTATTTCTCACTTGGGGTTCAAAAATACACAAACACATATACAAATACACACACACACACACACACACACACACACACACACACACACAGTTTAGTTGTGTAAAATCTTACCATAATGATAGACATCCTTCTCTTCTTTGTTGCAGTATTCTTTACATGGGGGGGGTGCCTACTGCAACGGCCCAACGTCAGCCAGTATACAAAAGACTTTTATTACTTACAGGGGAGTGGTACATCGCACATAGGCTGCTATCAGGTGTAGGCCATAAAAATGAAGTACGCAAGCACCATCCTCAGAACAAAGTGCCCCAGGAGGAACGCCCGCATAAGGAAAGTACGCAGGCCAAGTACATCCAAGGATGAACAAAGTCAGGGGGAATGAGGGAGGGACTGAATACGGCAACATAGTAGGACATCTATTGTTATGGTAAGATTTTACACAACTAATCTATGTCTTTCTATTCTTCTGTTGCAGTATTATTTACATGAGGGAGAGTACCAAAGCTCATAGATTGGAAATGTTGTCCAGTTTGTAATGTTTGGTGAAGGTATGGACTGAAGACTAGGTTGCTGCCCCCAAAATGGATGTAGTATCCAGTCATTTGAAAAAGGCACCAGAGGAAGCAACAGCCCTGGCAGAGTGTGCCTTAACTGGAGAAGGGCAACTCTTTCCCATGGTGCTCACAGTAGAAGGAAATAGCCTTTAAGATCCAGCTGGAAATAGTCGGTTTGGAGACAGGAAGCCCTAAAGCTCTTGAGTGAAATGACACACACAACTGGTCAGATCTCCTGATATTCTTAGTTTTGTCAAGGTAGAACCTAAGCTGTCTATGCACACCCAAGGTGTGCAGAATTCTCTCTGCAGAGATTTGTGGAAAATGGAGAATGGAAGGCAAATGAATGAGCAATAATATTTACTACTTTAGGCATAAATGTAGGGCTGGTGCGAACAGACACACTGTGTCAGTGGAAGACCAAAAAGGGGAGAGAAGTCATAAAGTCCTGCAGTTCAGAAACCCTTTTGGTTGAGGTTAGAGCAAGCAGAAAAATAGTTTTCACAGAAGCAATATTTCAAAGAGGCAGAAGATGCCAGCTCAAAAGGAGCTAGGGTCAGTTTCTCCAACACAAAGTTAAGATCTCAGGGAGGAGGAACAGGTTTCCTGGGGGGGGTCTCATGTGAAGGATGCCTTTTAAGAATTGTTTAGCCTCAAATCTAGAGGACAGAGAGGCAGACAGGCAGAAATAGCTGACAGGTGCACTTTTACTGAAGAGTAAGTTAAGCCAGCATCAGGCAATTTACACAGGTATGAGAGAACCAATGGGACTTCCATTGTAAGTGGGTCCTGGTTACAAGAAAGACACCAAAGTGAAAATGTCTTCCATTTGGATAGATAAGATTTTCTAGTCTTGGGTTTCCTGGCCTCCAGCAAATCTCTAAGCACATCCTCTGAAAAAAGGTGTCTGAAAGGAATTAGAACCCTACCCTATCACCCACAACATCAGCTGAAGAGTAGACAAGTGGAGATGGATTAGAGTTCCTTAGTGTTGTGTGAGATGGTCCACTTTGTGGGGTTACTTGTGGTGACTGCCCTTGGCTAAATGCAGGACTACGGGGAACCAATGCTGTCTTACCAAAAAGGGGTCACCAAGATTTTTGGCTTGTCCTGCTGAATTTTCAGCAGGAATTTTCGATTGAGGAAAGGGAGGGAATGTATAAAGAAACATCCTCTTCCACAAAAAGTTGAAGGCGTCCACCTTCCAGACCAGAGGATGTGGATCTGTGGTGCAAAACTGTGGAAGCTGTCTATTCATGGGGAGGCAAAAAGGTCCATTTGTGGAATACCCCATGTGTGGTCAATGTAGAGGAATGTGTCCCCGTGAAGCATCCATTCGTGGGATTGTGTCTTAGACCTGCTCAAACTGTCTGCTACTACATTCTGGCTGGATGGTATAGTCTGCAGAGGAGATTTCCCTCCCTGCTTGTTCACATACCAGAGAACTGTCATGCTGTCTGTGAAATTTTTTTTACAAGACCTAGGATGAAGAGGGACTGAAAGGTCTGAAGAGTCAGCAGCAGTGCCTTCATTTTTTTCATACTGATGTGTTCTCTTCTTTGAGAGGGGTCCAGGTTCCTAATGTATTTATGGAGCTGAAAGCTGCTCTCCATCCTGTGTCTGGATGTCTGTGAACATCTGCTGAACAGGTAGTAGAGGATGTAGTGGGAGACCTGGGTTGGCAGTAAACTGTTGAATCCACCAAGTAATCTTACTCTTCAGACAAGGGAGAAGGGGAACTGGAACTCTAGTGGGTGTGCATGTTGCATCCACTCTGATTTCAGGAATCATTGTAGCTTCCTTATGTGCAGTTTTCCTAGAGGAAACACAGGATGGTGGATACCATGAAGCCCAGGGTTTTGAGAAATTTCCTTGCAGTGATGCAAGTTAATGGGATGAGGCTTTGGAAAAAGGAAATGAGTTCCTGAGCCTTCTGAGTGGGGAGAAAAGCCATCATAAGGTCTGTTTGTATCCTGCATCCCAGGAAAATGTGATCCGGAGATGGAGAAAGAGCTGATTTTTGGTAGTTCATCGTGAAACCCAGACATAATAGGATAGAGATGGCATTGCTTGGATTGTGCTCTAATGTTTCTGGGCTGTCTGCTAGAAAGAGAAGGTCATCCAGGACTAGGAAGACCTGAATGCCTTGACGTCTGCATTATGTAATTATTGGGGCTAAGCATTTTGTGAATACCCTTTGGGGCAGTAGACAGACCAAATGGCATGGCAGTAAATGGAAAATGTGAAGAAGCTACAGAGAATCTTAACATTTTCCTGTAATTGGGATGAATGGGGATGTGTAGGTAAGCATTCTTTAAATCTATGGAGGTCATACAGGCTTGTGGGATGATCAGAGGGAAAAGGGTTTACAAGGTAAGCATTCTGAATGTAGGCATTTTTAGGAAGGTGCTGAGGTAGGAGAGGTCCAGGATGGGTTTCCAAGGTCCCTCATTCCTTGGTACCAAGAACATCCTTGGATAGAACCCTTTTCCTCTGACTGGAAGGTACAGGTTGAATGGTGCCTTGATCCAACAGGTCTTGCAGCACCTTTGGGACATGTAGCAGCTGGTCTCTTGGTGGTCATGCAATGCTCCTGAAATGTGGTAGTGCATTCCAGATCATGAAGTAACCCTTTTTAGGACTGATAGCACCAAAGAATCCTGTGTTATGATTTTGCAAGCTGAAGTGGAAAGGGAAAGGCGAAGAGAAGTGGGGGAGTTTGGGGTCCATATAGTCAGATGGACCCTGGTCTGTCTGGAAAGGAGTGTTTTTGAAGGGAGCTTGTTGGGGAGTCCTAAGTTGCTGAGGTCTCTTACCAACCTTTTTAGCTTTAGCTGGAGGGGGCTGAAACTGCATTCTAACAAACACTGGTTTAGAAGGATAATTCCTTTGGAATGTTGGTAAAGGGGAGACCAGGAGATGTTTCAGTTCCTGCATCTCTTTACCTTTTGCCTGTAAGTGTTTTGAACAATTCTGCAGCGGCAGGCCCAAACAGGACATCATCTGACAAAGTACAGTTGTGCACACTTACCATAATATAGTGTTTTTATAGTTGGTGGCTTTGCAGTTGCCCGCCCCTAGTGTAAATTTGATGTGGGACCTTCCTCCCAGTCTAGTGTCATTAACTCATTCTACCCAGTACAGGGGGAACATTTGAGAAGGCCAATCAGCTTAGTTTCTGCTACTCCCTTCTCTCTTTCCTTTCTCTCTTTCCAAAAAAAAAAAAAAAAAAAATTTATCTGCTTTTACTGTATTTGTGTTTTTTCCTACTTTATTTTGCTTTTGCATCATCTTAAAAGTACTCAATTGTATTTATTACTGCTTGGTGTAACTCATTCTAAGCCTTTTAGTTTAAGCACCTGGGCATCAGACCAGTTTTACATTAGGAAGGTTTGTGGTCTGCACTGTAGTGGCAGAACAGGTAGCTTACATCCTTCTAAGTTGGGAACTGCTGATTGAGGGCTCAGTGTCTGTTATTCTAAAAGTGTATTAATTCTGGTTTAAGCACTTGGGCTTGAGGCCAGTTATTTTACATTAAGAGGGTTAGTGTTCTGCACTCTTGTGGGAGGAGAGGCTGGACTCTGTCCTTCTGAGCTGGGAATTTCTGGTTAAAGCTTATAATGCCTGCATATTTGAACTGCTTCTTACTGAAATTGGTACACCTCGTTTGCTGTAGCATAGACTAGATCCAGGCCTGCTGAATCTAGCTTTATTTGTATGCTTGTTTGTTTATTTCCCTGAAATGCTAATTCCACCTAAAACACGGCCTTTTAGCACTTCTGTGGATCCCTAGTGATATCTGCATTGCTTACTGTACTTATTTCCTTGTTTCACTTGAAAGAAAGTTACTGTTTGTCGTTTTTGCATTTAAGTTACCTGGCACTTGCTCACTAAAGCAATTATATGTCAGCTCTAAAAAAATTAAAAGCACTACACCCTCACAAACTCCCCTTAAGTACCTTGTTCCCCATTGGCCCTTTTTTCAATTATAAAGGAATTCCCAATACTATTCTAGCATGTCCAAAGGTCAGTTGTCAATCTCCTCTCCGGTCCAGCTGGTGAATCTGGGAATCTTGAGGCAATGTTACAACTGCCTCATGTACACAGACAACCCTCTCCTCCTCCCAACAAATTCCAACACGTGAGAGATGCAACCATATAGCCAAACTGGAGGCTAAGCTCTCTCAACTCAGTACTGGCGTAACCAGTCAGGAGGAGAAGGAAAAGTACAGTTTTGTACCTACCATAAATGTAGATGTTCGAAGATCCACATTGCTGCAGTCCTAACACTTGGGTAGTCCGCTGTCCTCGGTCGGCCCGAATATCAGAGTATAAGGCTGACGTCGGTCAAGGCGCATTTGACTGACATCAGGACATCAGGGTACAAATGCGCATGACCGACGTCATATCCTCAGTCTTTTCTTGCCCCAGATGTCAGAAGACCCTAAAAAGAAAGGCCAAAACCAAAAGACAACAAACAACCAACCAACCTTGCACTAACAATATGTACAATGTATACAAAATACACAAAATTTACAAACCAGCCCACACAACCACCTCTAACTACAGAGGGGAAGGAGGGAGGGTAAATTGGACTGCAGCAATGTGGATCTTCGAACATCTACATTTATGGTAGGTACAAAACTGTACTATGTTCTTCATCTCACATTGCTGCAGTCCTAACACTTGGGTAGAATCCCAAAGCAGAGGTAAGGGAGGATGGCAAAATTACAAAGAAGCAGGAGCTGCCAAAATGCCCTGTAAAATAGCAGTGGCAAAACCAGCCCTAGATTTAGAGTAAAGAGGAAGGTGGTAATGCTTAGAGAAGTATGCACTGAACTCCAAGTAGCTGCCTCCAAAATATCCTTAGTTGCCACCCCCCTTAAAAATGCTGTCGAAGTGGCAGTAGCCCTAGTGGAATGAGGCCTAATCCCAGCTGGAATCTCTTTGCCATGATGGGAATAACAGAAAGCAATGCAAAACCCAATCCACTTAGAAATAGTTTGTTTTGACACAGGCTTGCCCAGAGAACTCAAAGCAAAAGAAACAAATAGCTGCTGAGACTGCCTGAACCCCTTAGTCCTGCTCAAATAATATTGCAACTGCCTGTGTATATCTAAAGTGTGCAAAATCTTTTCCCCTTTATTTTGGGGATTTGCATAAAAAGTAGGCAAATGAATAGTTTGGTTTAAAGCCACACTAGAAACCACTTTAGGCATAAAGGAAGGATTAGTACGCAAAGATACCCTATCCTTATGGAAAATTAAGAAAGGCTCAACCGCCATAAGGGCCTGCAATTCAGAAACCCTTCTTGCAGAGGTAATGGCCAACAAAAAAGCAGTCTTCCAAGATAAATATTTCAACTCAGCAGTAGCTGCAGGCTCAAAAGGTTGTAGAGTGAGTTTCTCCAACACAAAATTGAGATCCCAAGCAGGAGTAGGAGGTCTACGTGGGGGTCTTATATTCTTTGCCCCTCTAAGAAATTGCTTAAACAAAGGATGAGAAAACAATGGTGGGTCACAGTCATAGTGAGCCGAAATTGCTGCAGCATGAACCTTAATAGAAGAGAAAGACAAACCTTTGTCCAATAACTCAGTAAGATATTGAAGAGCCACACTTAAATTAGGCTCAGAAACATCAAAATCCCTTGCTGCACTCCAAAATAAAAATCTCTTCCATTTATCTGCGTACACTTTCCTTGTAGAAGGCCTTCTAGCTTCCAAAATTACATCCAAAACTTGTTGTGGAAGTTGAGACCCTCTATGATTCAAAACAGAATATGCCAGGCTGTTAGATGAAGAGAGTGAAGCTTGACATTGAGTAAATGGCTGTCCTCCTGAGACAACAGGTGTGGAATCAAAGGCAAAGGCCATGGAGGCTCCCGTACCAGACTTCTCAGTAATGGGTACCAGTGCTGTCGAGGCCAATCTGGAGCTATTAAAATCATCCTTGGCTTGTCCTGTCTGACCTTTAGAAGTACGTTTGGGAGGAGAGGCAGAGGTGGAAAGGCATACACATGAAGATTTCTCCAATTGAAAGAAAGAGCATCCACTTTCCAAGCTGTGGGATGAAACCTTTTTGTGCAAAACTTTGGCAACTGGTGGTTTAGAGGAGAAGCGAACAGATCTATGTCTGGAGTTCCCCATGACACTGTCAATTTCTGAAATACATGAGGATCCAATTTCCACTCGTGGGGATCCATAAGTCGTCTGCTCAACACATCTGCTAAGGAGTTCTGTGCTCCCGGCAGAAACCTTGCCTAAAGATTGAGCTGTAAACTTAGAGCAGTCTCCCACAAAATCATCGCTTGCCTGCATAGAGGATAAGAATGTGTTCCCCCTTGCTTGTTGATGTACCACATGACAGTTGTGTTGTCTGTTAGAATCAACACCTGCCCTGGAAGAAGTAAATCCTTGAAAGCTATTAATGCAAACTGGACTGCCAACATCTCCTTCAAGTTGATATGTAGATGTTGTAGTCTGGCAGGCCACTTGTCTTGTATCCACTTTCCATTCAGATGAGCTCCCCAAGCTTTGTCTGAGGCATCTGTCGTTAGAATCTGACTCGCCTCTGGCCGGGTCACAGAGAGTCCCTTGTTTAGGTGACATTCCTGAGCCCACCACAAAAATTCCTTCTGAATGCAAGGTATTATTTGAATGACAGTGTCCAGATCCTGGCAGTGCTGTGTCCATACATTCTTGAGATACCATTGTAGCTTCCTCATATGCAGTTTGGCATTGGGAAGTACCAGAATACAAGATGCCATGAACCCCAAGGCTTGAAGGACTGTCCTTGCAGTCAGCCTGGACTGATGAGACAATTGATGAAAGTAAAGGGCAAGATTCTTTTGTTTGTCCGGGGTCAAAAAGGCCATCTGGGATGCTGTATTCAGTCTGACACCCAGAAAGCACATGTCTTGAGAGGGTACTAGACTGGACTTTATTTCGTTCACAGAATACCCCAGGCATCTTAGCACTGCTATCACAAATTCCAGATGATGAAGAAGCTCTTCCCTTCCTTGAGCCATAATCAGGCAATCGTCCAAATAAGGATAGATCTGTATTCCTTTTAACCTGAGAAAAGCTATCACTGGAGCCAGAACTTTCGTGAACACTCTGGGCGCAGTAGATAAGCCAAAGGGCAATGCAGAGAACTGATAATGTGAAGTCCCAGCCCGAAAACGCAGATACTTCCTGCAACTTTGTCTGATAGGAACATGAAGGTAAGCCTCTTTGAGATCCAAAGTTACCATCCAATGATCTTTGCCCAGCAGAGGCAAAAGTTGTTGTAACGTCAGCATTTGAACTTGGGAATGTCCAGATAAGTGTTGAGGATAGATAAATCCAAAATTGGTCTCCACGTGTTCCCCTTCTTTGGTACTAGGAACAGGCGAGAATAAAATCCTAGGCCTACTTCTGGCATAGGAACCGGCTGTACGGCCCCTATTTGAAGTAACAGAGAAATTTGTTTGTGAGCCTCTATTCTTTGTTGAGGAGGAACGTCTGGCATGCCTTTGAAAGGAGGTAAGGTATGGAAATAAAACCTGTAACCGTGGTATATAATATCCAGTACCCATCTGTCTTGGGTAATTAAACTCCAATTTTCTTTGAAAAGTGCCAACCTTCCTCCCAAAGGTGCTGCCAGACGAGAAGGCTCTGGCAGCTGAAAGGGTAGGTCATTGGTTCTGTTTACGAAAGGACTGACCCCTACCCTCACCCGAAGACTGTGCAGGTGAACTACTTGTTCTAGGCCTGAAAGAGCCCTGAGCTCTGCCTTTACCACGTCTAGATCTACCCCTAGACTGGGAATCATAAGCAGGATATGTCCACCCCTTGGTAGGCCAATTTCTACTAAATTTCGGAGGCTGAACCTGCAAAAAATCTTTAACAGTCTGCATAGACTTAGCCTTGTCTTCCATTTTCTTCAAGACTGCCTCAACAGGTGAACCAAACAACACATCAGATTGTAAAGGAGCATCTAAAATCCTTGTCTTAACATGGTCAGATAAATTCTGGTCCCTCAGCCAGGCATGCCTGCGAAGAACTGACCCAGTGGCAGCCACCCTAGACGAGGCCTGTACAGCATCAAAACCACATTGCAAAGAATGCTTACCCACCTGTTCAGAAATATGTACTAAATCTTGTAACTCTTTACACTCAATTCCTTCCGCCAGAGCATCTACCTTAGACTTCAATTGAGAAAGTAGATAGTTTTGGTATTTTAACGTGAAACTGGCAATTCAAAGCCCTCATAGCTAGTGTGGAAGAAGTATAGACTTTCTTTCCCCATCTATCCAAAGCCCTGGCCTCTTTATCTGGAGGAACCGGATTTTTAACAACAGAAGCCTTAACACCCTTAGGCCCCTGACTAACAGTTTCTGGGTCCGCCCTAGGACTCTTAAAAAGATACTTATGAGCTTCAGGCACCCTGTAATACCTATCTGGCTTAACAGGAGCAGGAGGCAAAGAATCAGGATTAAGAGAAGCCTCTGCAAACACATCTTCCACCACATTCAGAACAGGAGGTATAGCCAAAGGCCTATGCTGGGGTAAAAACAGAAATTCTCTAAGCCTTTTCCTGGAATCAGAGAAGTCCTGACCTTCCCATTTAAAATGCTCTCTCATGGAATGAAGAGTCTCTGAAAAAGAAAAATCCTCAGGAGGAGAAGCAGAAGGAGTAGAATCATCCACATCAGAATCAGAATAAGGAGAATACTCCTGCAAGTCTTCAGCCGAAGACTCAGACACATCCGAAGCCTGCTCATAACCCCCCAACTCTGGTTCCACCCTAGGCCTCTTATCAGGAGGGTGCATAGAACCTCTAATTAAGGTAATTAAATCTTCTGCCATTTTAAGCATGTGCTTCTTGGGCACAGAACCTGAAGAACTGGGAGTGACACCCACAGAAGCTAAACTTGACCTGCCTCTGGGAGAAGCCTTGGAAACAGAAGGAGAGGGCCTAGACACCTTAGGAAGGGAGGGGAGTACAGTTATCTGAGAAGCCCCTACAGCCTGACCTGCCTCCTGGGAGGCCACATCCTGTAAAATCAAAGTTTCCCCCTGGGACTCCAGAGAGGCCTCCGTCGGAACCACCGGTTCCACTGACGCCTCTAAAGAACCGGCGTCCGGTTCGGACGACTCTTCTAGCCTAGGTTTGACTGCTTTGTCTTTGCGCTTCTTCGAAGAAGCCGGCGTCGGAGCATCCGACGGCATATTGTAATTGCACCGCTTCCCGAAGACCAACCTGGCACAATCTAACCTTCGCTTAATAGTGCGTTTATTGAACCTAGCACAAAAGCGACACCCAACAACGTCGTGCTCAGGTCCCAAACAAGGTATACACAAATTATGGTAATCTCTATGCGGTATCCGTTTCCCACAAGAAATACAGTTATTCACTTTTTCTGACATCCGGTAAACCACTGAGGCAAGAAAAAACCAAAATATTCCCCAACGGGGTACTTAACCAACTCTGACTTCGGTCTGAAACTCCGAATTCGAAAAATTTCAGAACGCCGAACGGCACTTGCAACGCTGCTTCTGCATCGGACCATGCGGCAAAAAAGACTGAGGATATGACGTCGGTCATGCGCATTTGTACCCTGACGTCCTGATGTCAGTCAAATGCGCCTTGACCGACGTCAGCCTTATACTCTGATATTCGGGCCGACCGAGGACAGCGGACTACCCAAGTGTTAGGACTGCAGCAATGTGAGATGAAGAACATCCACACTCACTACAATTCCAGTCTCACATAGACCTACCACGACAACAAACCAAACACATAAACACACAAAAACATACTCGGAGGCTCTAAATAAAAATCTGCCTAAGCAGCAGAGACCTCCAAAGCAGACACCCAAGCAACCGCTACCCCAAAACAAAACACGTGACACACATAGCTCACAAAGCCAGTGTGCCGAACAGTCACAGCCCTTAAGGCTAAACAACACACCTGATACACTTGTAATAGGGGACTCTATCGTCAGGCACACTGACGTCCCACTCATCAGGCTGAACAAGGAGAAGGTCACGGTGAGCTGCCTGTCGGGTGCTAGGATCCGCCACATAACACAAGCACTCAGGTCACTCCAAGGCAAGTACAAATATGACTCAGTCATTGTCCATGCTGGTGTGAATGACCTGAGACGTACCTCCCTGGACTACATGAAAAGAGACATAGAGGAGCTCTCTGAGCATGTAGCCCAGGCCGATATGACCCTGACCTTGAGTAGCATCTTACCCTCACCAAGAATGATGCCACAATATGAAGACAAGATGATCAATTTCAACATCTGGCTAAAGTGTTGGTGTCATTCAAAGGGGATCCAATGCCTGTCAGCCTGGGATGACATGCTCGACAAGCCACGATGCTTCGCTAGGGACGGCTTGCACCTGTCACCCCTGGGCTTTCGGATATTGGCAAAGGCTCTTGCTACCCCCATAGTGCCTTTTTTAGGCAAGGCTCGAAGACAAACCCACCTCCATAGGTATCACAAGGGATAAGAAACTAAGAGTAATGCTACTCAACGCCAGAAGTCTAAACCTCAAGATGCACTTTCGAAACTCTCCTTAGCATGGAGAACATCGATATCTGTGCAGTAACAGAAACCTGGTTCAAGGCTCCTGAGAGCACCCCAGCACTACCAGGTTATACCTCATACCATGCTTTTCGGCCCCAAAACTTGGACCGAACCACAAAGGAGGGGAGTATCAATATTCGTCAAAGATACCCACACCTCCAGGTTGGTGGCACAGCACGAAGCATCAGAGACTATCCATGTTCAACTAACTGTGGGTAAAACTGCCTTCCAGTTTACAGCCTGCTACAGACCACCCTCCCAAAGACAGGAACCCCACTTGGCCTTCCTGAGAATACTGGAAAATATGAAGGTCTCTCCAAACACCATTATATTGGGCGACTTCAACTACCCAAACATAGACTGGGAGCATTACTCTAGCTCCAACACCCTAGGCCAAAGGTTCCTAGAATTTATAAACTCAAATGCTATGGAACAACTTGTTACCACTCCCACAAGAGGGGAAAACATACTGGACCTGATCATCACCAACATGGGGACACTATGCTCCAGACCAGAAGTGTATCCCTCACTGGTAAGATCAGACCATAAACTAATCTCACTGGATATTCACATCCCGACCCTACCCCCTGCCCAGAAAACCACAGTGAAAACTTCTCTAAAGCAAATTTCACATGCCTCAAAACCGAGGAATCATTCAAAGCCCGGCCTGTAGAAAATGCCCAGACCGCAAAATCCTTTATAAGCATTCTATGAACACCTTCAGGAATGCATGGATCATGCAATCCCAAATAAAACCAAGACCCAATCCTCCAAAGGCAGACGTCCTGTCTGGTGGACCCCAGCCATAAACAAACTATACAATAGAGAGCTACTACATGATAGAGCAAAATCCCAAAAAGGGAAGGCATCTCTGATCAGTATTAGCAAAAAACTACGGGCACTCATAAAATCGTCTAAGGCCAGCTTCGAGAGAAAAATTGCACAGGACACTAAGGATAATCACAAGGCTTTCTTTATTTATGTTAGGAACCTGGGTGGGAATTCCCAGATATGCTCAGAATTAGTCCAAAATGACAAAAAATACACCAAGCCCACAGACATTGCCAGCATCCTAGCTGACAGGTTCAGTGCAAACTTCTCCCCCCCTCTCCCCACCAAAAGGGCAAATATCTATCCCAACTGAGTGCTGCCCCCCTGACATCTCAGATGCTCAGGTAAGAGCCGCCCTCTCCAAAGCAAAAAACACAGCATCAATGGGACCAGATGGTGTCCCAGGCTGCCCTACATGAACTCAAGAAGAGCTAAACCCAAACATAAAACTACTGTTCAATCTTAGCCTTACTACAGGATATGTACCCAAAGAGTGGCGTACAGCAACAGTGGTCCCTCTCCACAAAGATGGCGCCTCAACGGATCCTGGAAACTATCGCCCCATAAGCCTGACTAGCTTACTCTGCAAAGCTATGGAAAGGATCATCATGGACCTCATAAATAAAGATATTGGGGACCTACAGACACTGGATCCTACCCTGTTTGGCTTTGTTAAGGGTAGATCCTGCCTCTTAAACCTGGTCGATTTCTTTGAAACAGTCACCAAGGCCATTGACGAGGGGAAGGTGGTCCACACAGCCTACCTGGACCTCGCAAAAGCCTTCTATACAATACCCCACTCGGGCATTATAGATAAGCTCACCAGCTTAAATATAAACCCCCATGTCACCAGATGGGTTGCAAACTGGCTCAAGGACAGAACCCACATGGTTAGAATTGCTGGAGCCATGTCAGACTCCAAACCAGTTACAAGTGGCGTCCCACAAGGCTCAGTCCTGGGACCTCTCTTGTTCGGTATATATTTCTCGGCGGTACAGGCCAACACGGAAGGAGTGTGGCTGACCAAGTTCAACTCTCCAGCCGACACAAGCATCCTTCAAAAGGGCCTCATAGAAACAGACAACTGGTGCCAGAGCCATGGCCTCAAGCTAAACGCCAAAAAGTGTATAGTCATCCCCTTTGGCAAAAACAAATTGCCCACAAATTACCACATAGGTGGTAATCCATTAAGTACAGAAGAAGTCATTAGGGACCTGGGGACCCAAGTTGATAGCAATCTCTCATTTGACAACCACGTGGCCAAAGTGGTTAGAAAAACATTTTATATAGCCCACCTAATCATGAAAGGATTCACATCTAGATCAGGGGAGGTCATCGTACCTCTTTACTCATCCCTCATCAGGCCCATAATTGAGTACAATGCCCCTTTTGGGATGTACCTTACCACACACCTGCAGTAACTGGAAAGACCCCAAAAGTACCTCACCAAGAGGATCAAAGGGCTCAAATAGATGCCATATGCTGCCCGGTTAAAGAAACTCCAGCTCTACTCAGTGGCATACCGCCTGCTCAGAGGCGATCTGTGCCTGATGTATAAAGCCATGTCCAACCCGGAATTAATGGACATGCTGCACCTCAGAAAATCCAAATCCCATCAAGCTACGCGCCCAAGAGACTCGAACCTCAGCACTGAAATAAATAGGACGTGCTGGAGGGACAGATGCATAACCCAGAGGCTCCCTTTACTCTGGAATAAAATCCCAGTCCAGGTTAGGCAGAGTCCCACATTGACTCTCTTCAAGAGGAATCTTGATGAGTGGATGGGAGATAAGAGTTTACCCGGCTATCACTTCTGTGTCACTGTTAGACAGAGGCACAGTATACTAACCTCAAAAAAAGGCATAGCAAAATTAATTTAAAATGGGTGGCGAAAGCCAAACACACTCTGGCTAGGCTTATAAATGCCCTAGGGCAGATAGCCTAGTATGAACCTATGAACCTATAAATGTAGATGTTCGAGTGTATTCACTGTTGCAGTCATTACAGAGGTAATCTGCTTGCAGGTTGCCCTCAGTCGGCCTGATTAACAAAGTCTTGGGTCCTGCGTTGGTTGCTGTCCCTTCTTCCATGACGTCAGGTTGTCAGGGGCATAAAACATGCAGCTGACGCCATTACATCAGTTTTTCTTGCCCCAGATGTCAGGTGCCCCCCTAATGGGGAGCAAATAAACAAAAATACAAAGGTATACCCCCAACAAAAAGCAAATACACCAAAAAGGCTTTTAAGCATAGTAAAGGAAAGTAGAGGTATAGCCGGAAAAGTTAGGGGGCTGGAGGGAGGCTAACCAGGACTGCAACAGTGAATACACTCTAACATCTACATTTACGGTAAGTGTACACAACTGTACTAAATGTTCTTAGAGTTTCACTGTTGCAGTCATTACATTTGGGTAGATTCCCAAAGCTATGGTTGGGAGGAGGAGTTTATATAACACTGAGGCCAGCTATAAGGCCCTGCAAGACAGCAGTGGCAAAGCAAGCTCTGGATTTAGAGAAAATTGGCAAATGATAATGCTTGGTGAAAGTATGTACAGAACTCCAGGTAGCAGCTTCTAGGATGTCCCTGGTAGGAACACCTCTGAGAAAGGCTGCAGAAGTAGATACAGCCCTGGTGGAGTGAGATCTAATCCCCTGGGAAATAGGTTTTCCATGGTGCTTATAGCAGAAATGAATGCAATGGCTTATCCATTTAGAAATGGTTTGTTTTGAAATAGCCTTCCCCTCTGTCCCTGCAGCAAATGCTACCAGCAGTTGTTCAGATTTTCTTCAAGGTTTAGTCCTGTCCAAGTAGAATCTAAGCTGTCTATGCACACGCAAGGAATGCAGAATCCGGAATCATTGTAGCTTCAGAGATTCAGGTAGGTTACTGGGCTCTGGTATTGTCTTCAGTGGTAAAGTACAGCTTCAGGTACAACAATATAAAACTTTATTTGACCTCTTTGCAGTTTATTTGTTCTGTGGATTGGGAAAGAAAGTTGGCAAATGAATGGACTGATTAAGAGCCAAACTGGATACCACCTTGGGCTTGAAGGATGGATTGGTCCTGAGTGACACCCTGTCCGCATGAAATATGATGAAAGGCTCCACTGACATAAGGGCCTGCAATTCAGATATCCTTCTAGCTGAAGTGATTGCTAAAAGGAAAGCTGTTTTCCAAGAAAGACATTTTTAGTCTGCAGTAGCAGCTGGCTCGAAAGGAGGCACAGTGAGTTCCTCCAATACAAAGTTAAGGTCCCAGGCAGGGGTTGCAGCTCTTCTGGGTGGTCTCAAATTTTTGGCCCCTCTGAGGTACTGCTTGATCAGAGGATGAGGGAAGAGGGGAGGTTCTCTGTTATAATGGCTGAGGCATGGATTTTAATGGAGGAAAAAGAGAGGTCCTTGTGAAGCATCTCAGTTAAGTATTGCAAAATCTGAGGTAAATCGGGCGCTGCTGTGCTCATCCCTTGAGACTGGTTCCAGGCACAGAATCTTTTCCATTTTTCAGCATAAAATTTTCTAGTACTAGGCCTCCTTGCCTCTAAGATTACATCTGTCACAGGTTTGCTGAGGGATGAAAAGGGTGAGTTTAAGTAATTAGCCAGGCTGCAAGGTTCAATGTTGGAAACAGAGGGTGCAGAATCTGGTTCTCCTGCTAAGACAGCAGGGAAGGGGTCTCAGGCACGTGCCATGGAGATAACTGCGACACACTGCGCAGAAGGGGGTAACCAGTGTTGGCACGGCCAGTCTGGAGCAATCAAAATCATCCTTGGTTTGTCCTGTTTGACTTTTAGTAGAACTTTGGAGAGCAGAGGCAGCAGGGGGGGGGGGGGTGTACACTGATAGATTTTTCAAGCTGAAAGACAGAATATCCACTTTCCAGGCTTGTTTGTGGGGAGTCCTTGTGCAAAACTTGTCCAATTGGTAGTTCTGGGGGGAGGCAAATAGGTCTATGTCTGGACTCCTCTATTCGCATGTCAGCATGTTAAAAATCCTTGGTTCCAGTTTCCACTCATGTGGGTCCATGAGGTTTCTGTTTAGTCCGTCGGCCAGTGTATTTAATTTTTATGGCAGGAACTGAGCTTGTAGGTGCACTTAGTAGCTCAAAGCTGTGTTCCACAATGCCATGGCTATTCTGCAGAGGGGGTAGGAATGTGTACCCCCCTGCTTGTTTATGTACCACATAACCGTGGTGTTGTCTGTCTTTACCATTAGTTGTCCTGGAAGAATGTAGTCCTTGAAGGCTGTCAGAGCATTCTGTACAGCTAACATTTCTTTTTGATTGATATGTAAGTGCATTTGACTTGGATTCCATTTGCCCTGAATGCACTTCCCTGTCAGGTGAGCCCCCCATGCATAGTCTGATGCATCTGTTATTAGGGTTTGGGCAGCAGGGGGTATTGTGAATGGTAGCCCCTTGTTTTGGTGGCAGGCCTCTGCCCACCAGAGGAACTCTAGGCATAGGCAAGGTATGATAGGAATCATTGTTTCTAGGTTGTGAGAATGTTGACTCCATAAACTTTTTAAATATCACTGTAGTTTCCTCATATGCAGTCTTGCATATGGGATTACAAGAATGCAGGAGGCCATGAACCCCAAGGCTTGCAGTACATGTCTTGCAGATAGCAAGGTTTTTGTGGCCACTTGTTTGAAATAGGTTATCAAATGAATTTGTTTTTCTGGTGTGAGGTAAGCCATCTGGGAAGTTGTATTCAACCTTGCGTCCAGGAATGTAATTTGTTGACGGGGTACTAGTTGTGACTTTGTTTATGGTGTACCCCAGACAAGTTAGAACCCTTTTTACAAATGACAGATGATTCAAAAGTATACCTTGGCTTTCTGCCTAAATTAGACAATCGTCCAGGTATGGGTATATATGAATATTTCTTTGCCTGCAAAATGCAATAACTGGAGCCAGGCACTTTGTGAATACCCTGGGCACAGTAGACAAGACAAAAGGGCAGTGCAGAGAACTGATAATGCGTGTAGCCTGTTTGAAGCGTAGGTATCTTCTGCAAGATTGACTGATTGGGAAGCATAATCCAGCAGGGAGGGAATCTGAGATGAGTAAGCAAGGGATTCGTCTTCTGAGGATTCTTCCTCTTCAGAAGAAGCCTCTTCCTTAACCCTCTTCCGAAGAGAGGTAACCCGGGGTGTGGCCAGTATAGAAACACCAGGAGGAGGCCTAGGAGACATAAGGGCATTAAAAATACCCTGTGTGAAATTTTTCCAATCCTGATGTGGGTCAGTGGCAGGTGACAAATGCATACATTTTTTTTTTATTTTTTCTTAGCAAGCAGATCAGCTCTGTGTAAGGTTGAAGGACCAGAAGTAGGCCTGGACTCAATAATATTGAAATCAATATTCTAGTTAACCAGAATATGATGTATTCTCCTAGGGCCCTCAGTAATTACAGGTCTAGGCTACCCCTGGACATCCGCACTGGATGCCTGCAGTACCTCCAAGGGCATGCTATCATGCTGATCCAAGGTGACTTCCATTACGGGCTCAGCCTGTGAATCGGATGTAGGGGCTGAAAGTTTCTCTGGACTAGAAAAGTACAGTTTTGTACCTACCATAAATGTAGATGTTCGAAGATCCACATTGCTGCAGTCCTTACTTATGGGTAGTCCGCTGTCCTCGGTCAGCCCGAATACCAAAGTATTAGGCTGACGTCGGTCATGGGCGCTTAGAACTGACATCAGAGCGTCAGGGTATAAAAGCGCATGACCGACGTCATATCCTCAGTCTTTTCTTGCCCCAGATGTCAGAAGGCCCTAAACATAAAGGCCACAGCCAAAAACAGAATACCTCCCAAAAGTATGCCCCAACAACAACCACCACCCAAACTATATAACCATAACAAACAGCAGTGGGGAAGGAGGGAGGGTAAATTGGACTGCAGCAATGTGGATCTTCGAACATCTACATTTATGGTAGGTACAAAAAGTACAGTTTTGTACCTACCATAAATGTAGATGTTCGAAGATCCACATTGCTGCAGTCCTTACATATGGGTAGTCCGCTGTCCTCGGTCGGCCCGAATACCAAAGTATTAGGCTGACGTCGGTCAAGGCGCTTAGAACTGACATCAGGACGTCAGGGTATAAAAGCGCATGACCGACATCATTTCCTCAGTCTTTTCTTGCCCCAGATGTCAGAAGGCCCTAAAAAGAAAGGCCAAAGCCAAAAACCAACAAAGAACAACCAACCACCCCTGCACCAACAATATATACAATATTTACAACCCAAACCACACAACCACCTCAACTACAGAGGGGAAGGAGGGAGGGTAAATTGGACTGCAGCAATGTGGATCTTCGAACATCTACATTTATGGTAGGTACAAAACTGTACTATGTTCTTCATTCCACATTGCTGCAGTCCTTACATATGGGTAGAATCCCAAAGCAGAGGTAAGGGAGGATGGCAAAACTATAAAGCATTAGGAGCTGCCAAAATGCCCTGTAAAATTGCAGTGGCAAATCCAGCCCTAGATTTAGAGTAAAGTGGAAGGTGGTAATGCTTAGAGAAAGTATGCACTGAACTCCAAGTAGCTGCCTCCAAAATATCCTTAGTAGCCACCCCCCTTAAAAAAGCTGTAGAAGTGGCAGTAGCCCTAGTGGAATGAGGCCTGATCCCAGCTGGAATCACCTTACCATGATGGGAATAACAGAAAGCAATACAAAAACCAATCCACTTAGAAATAGTTTGTTTTGAAACAGGTTTGCCCTGAGAACCCAAAGCAAATGAAACAAACAACTGCTGAGACTGCCTGAATCCTTTAGTTCTGCTTAAATAATATCGCAACTGTCTGTGTATATCCAAAGTGTGCAAAATCTTTTCCCCTTTATTTTGAGGGCTTGCATAAAAAGTAGGCAAATGAATAGTTTGGTTTAAAGCCACACTAGAAACCACTTTAGGCATAAAGGAAGGGTTAGTACGCAAAGATACCCTATCCTTGTGGAAGATTAAGAAAGGCTCAACCGCCATAAGGGCCTGTAATTCAGAAACCCTTCTCGCAGAAGTAATGGCCAACAAAAAAGCAGTCTTCCATGATAAATATTTCAACTCGGCCGTAGCTGCAGGCTCAAAAGGTTGTAGAGTGAGTTTCTCCAACACAAAATTGAGATCCCAAGCAGGAGTAGGAGCTCTACGTGGGGGTCTTATATTCTTTGCCCCTCTAAGGAATTGCTTAAACAAAGGATGAGAAAATAATGGTGGGTTACAGTCATAATGAGCAGAAATTGCTGCAGCATGAATCTTTATAGAGGAGAAGGACAAACCTTTGTCCAATAACTCAGTAAGGTATTGAAGAGCAACACTTAAATTAGGTTTAGAAACATCAAAGTCCTTTGCTGTACTTCAAATCAAAAATCTCCTCCATTTATCTGCGTAAACTTTCCTTGTACTAGGCCTTCTGGCCTCCAAAATAACATTCAAAACTTGTTGTGGAAGCTGAGATCCTTCAGAGTTTAAAACAGAATATGCCAGGCTGTTAGATGCAGAGACTGAAGTTTGACATTGAGTAAGTGACTGTTCTCCTGAGACAGCAGGTGAGGAATCGAAGGCAAAGGCCATGGAGGCTCCTGCCAGACTTCTCAGTAATGGGTACCAGTGCTGTCGAGGCCAATCCGGAGCTATTAAAATCATGGTTGGCTTGTCCTGTCTGACCTTCAGGAGTACCTTTGGGAGGAGAGGCAGTGGTGGAAAGGCATATACATGAAGACTGCTCCAATTGAATGAGAGAGCATCCACTTTCCAAGCTGTGGGATGAAACCTTTTTGTGCAAAACTTTGGCAACTGGTAATTTAGTGGAGAAGCGAACAGATCTATGTCTGGAGTTCCCCATAACACTGTCAATTTTTGAAATACATGAGGATCCAATTTCCACTCGTGGGGATCCATTATTTGCCTGCTCAACACATCTGCTAAGGAGTTCTGTGCTCCTGGCAGAAACCTTGCCTGAAGATTTAGCTGTAAACTGAGAGCAGTCTCCCACAAAATCATTGCTTGTCTGCATAGAGGGTAAGAATGTGTCCCCTTGCTTGTTGATGTACCACATGACAGTTGTGTTGTCTGTTTGAATCAACACCTGCCCTGGAAGAAGTAAATCCTTGAAAGCTATCAATGCAAATTGGACTGCTAACATCTCCTTCAAGTTGATATGTAAATGCTGAAGTCTGGCAGGCCACGTGTCTTGTACCCATTTTCCATTTAGATGAGCTCCCCAAGCTTTGTCTGAGGCATCTGTCCTTAGAATCTGACTCGCCTCTGGTCGGGTCACAGAGAGTCCCTTGTTTAGGTGACATTCCTGAGCCCACCACAAAAATTCCTTTTGAATGCAAGGTATTATCTGAATGACAGTGTCCAAATTTTGGCAGTGTTGCGTCCATACATTTTTGAGATACCATTGTAGCTTCCTCATATGCAGTTTGGCATTGGGAAGTACCAGAATACAAGATGCCATGAACCCCAAGGCTTGAAGGACTGTCCTTGCAGTCAGCCTGGACTGACGAGACAATTGATGGAAGTAAAGAGAAAGATTCTTTTGTTTGTCCGGGGTCAAAAAGGCCATCTGGGATGCTGTATTCAGTCTCACACCCAGAAAGCACATGTCCTGAGAGGGTACTAGACTGGACTTTATTTCATTCACAGAATACCCTAGGCATCTTAACACTGCCATCACATACTGTAGATGGTGAAGAAGTTCGTCCTTTCCTTGAGCCAGAATCAGACAGTCGTCCAAATAAGGATAGATTTGTATTCCTCTTAGCCTGAAGAAAGCTATCACTGGAGCCAGAACTTTTGTGAACACTCTGGGCGCAGTAGATAAGCCAAAGGGCAATGCAGAGAACTGATAATGAAAAGTCCCAGCCAGAAAACGCAGATACTTCCTGCAACTGGGCCTGATAGGAACATGAAGATAAGCCTCCTTGAGATCCAGAGTCACCATCCAGTGCCCTTTGCCCAGCAGAGGTAAAAGCTGTTGCAACGTCAACATTTTGAACTTGGGAATGTCCAGATATGTGTTGAGGATAGATAAATCCAAAATTGGTCTCCACGTGTTCCCTTTCTTTGGTACCAGAAACAGGCGAGAATAAAAACCTAGGCCCACTTCCGACAGAGGGACCGGTTGTACAGCTCCTATTTGAAGAAGTAGAGAAATCTGTTTTTGAGCCTCTAATCTTTGCTGAGGAGGAACGTCTGGCATGCCTTTGAAAGGAGGCAAAGTATGGAAGTAAAACTTGTAACCTTGGTGTATGATGTCCAGTACCCATTTGTCCTGGGTAATTATAAGCCAATTTTCCTTGAAGAGTGCCAACCTTCCTCCCAAAGGTGCGGCCAGGCAAAAAGGATCTGGCAGCTGAAAAAGTAGGTCATTGGGCCTGTTTACGAAAGGACTGGCCCCTGCCCTCACTCGAAGATTGTGCAGGTGAACTCCATGTTCTAGGTCTGAAGGAACTCTGAGCTCTGCCCCTACCACGTCTAGATCTACCCCTAGACTGAGAATCAGAGGAAGGATACGTCCACCCCCTAAGCAGGCCAATTCCTACTAAACTTCGGAGGCTGAACCTGCAAAAAATCTTTAACAGTCTGCATAGACTTAGCCTTTTCTTCCATTTTCTTCAAGACTGACTCCACAGGTGGACCAAACAAAACTTCAGACTGTAAAGGAGCATCCAAAATCCTTGTCTTAACATGGTCAGACAAATTCTGATCCTTAAGCCAGGCGTGCCTGCGAAGAACTGAACCAGTGGCAGCCACCCTAGAAGAGGCCTGCACAGCATCAAAACCACACTGTAAAGAATGCTTACCCACCTGTTCAGAGACATGCACCAAATCTTGCAATTCTTTACACTCAATGCCTTCTGCCAGAGCATCCACTTTAGATTTCAATTGGGACAGAAGAAAATTCTGATATTTCAACATATGAAACTGGCAATTCAAAGCCCTCATTGCTAAGGTAGAAGAAGTATAAACCTTCTTTCCCCATCTATCCAGAGCTCTGGCCTCTTTATCCAGAGGAACAGGATTCTTTACAACAGAGGCCTTGACACCCTTAGGTCCCTGGCTAATAGTTTCTGGGTCCGCCCTAGGACTCTTAAAGAGATATTTATAAGCCTCAGGAACCCTGTAATACCTATCCGGTTTAACTGGCGCAGGAGGTAGAGAATCAGGATTAAGTGAAGCCTCTGAAAACACATCCTGCACCACATCCAGAACAGGGGGTATAGCTAAGGGCCTATGTTGAGGTAACAACAAAAATTCCCTAAGCCTTTTCCGTGAATCAGAGAAGTCCTGACCTTCCCACTTAAAATGTTCCCTCATAGAATGAAGTGTCTCAGAAAAAGAAAAATCCTCTGGAGGGGAAGCAGAAGGCGTAGAATCTTCTGCATCAGAATCAGAATAAGGAGCAAACTCCTGCAAATCCTCAGCTGAAGACTCTGAATCATCCGAAGCCTGTTCAAAACTTTCCTCCTCCGGCTCCACCCTAGGCCTCTTATCAGGAGGGGGCATAGAACCTCTAATCAGAGTAATCAAATCTTCTGCCATTTTAAGCATATGCTTCTTGGGCACAGGCCCTGCTGAACTAGGACTGACACCAACAGAAGCTAAACCTGACTTGCCCCTGGAAGAAGCCTTGGAAACAGAAGGAGAGGGCCTAACCACCCTGGGAAGGGAGGGGAGTACAGAAACCTGAGAAGCCCCCTCAGCCTGACCTGCCTCCTGAGAGGCCACATCCTGCAAAATCAAAGTCTCCCCTTGAGACTCCAAAGAAGCCTCCGTCGGAACCACGGTTCCACTGAAGCCTCTAAAGAACCGGCGTCCGAACGGACGACTCATCTTGCCTGGGTTTAACCACTTTGTCTTTGCGCTTCTTCGAAGGCGGGCGGAGTATCCGACGGCATATTATTGCACCGCTTACCAAAGACCAACCTAGCACAATCTAACCTTCGCTAATAGTGCATATTAAACCTAGCACAAAGCGACACCTGACTACGTCGTGCTCAGGCCCCAAACAAGGAATGCACAAAGAATGGTAATCCTATGCGGTATCTGTTTCCCACAAGAAATACAATTATTCACTTTTCTGACATCCGGTACACTGAGGCAAGAAAAACCAAAATATTCCCAACGGGTACTTAGCCAACTTGGATTCAGTCTGAAACTCGAACTCGAAAAATTTCAGAACGCCGAACGGCACTTGCAACGCTGCTTCTGCATCGGACCATGCGGCAAAAAAGACTGAGGAAATGACGTCGGTCATGCGCTTTTGTACCCTGACGTCCTGATGTCAGTTCTAAGCGCCTTGACCGACGTCAGCCTAATACTTTGGTATTCGTGCCGACCGAGGACAGCGGACTACCCATATGTAAGGACTGCAGCAATGTGGAATGAAGAACATCTGTACTATGTTCTTCATCTCACATTGCTGCAGTCCTTACTTATGGGTAGAATCCCAAAGCAACGGGAATGGGAGGATGGAAATATCATAAAGCATTAGGGGCTGCTAAAATGCCCTGTAATATTGCAGTGGCAAACCCAGCCCTAGATTTAGAGTAAAGAGGAAGGTGGTAATGTTTAGAGAAAGTATGTACTGAACTCCAAGTAGCTGCTTCCAAAATATCTTTTGTAGCTACCCCCCTTAGAAAGGCAGTAGAAGTGGCAGTAGCCCTAGTGGAATGAGGTCTAACTCCAGCCGGAACCTCCTTACCATGATGGGAATAACAGAAAGAAATACAACTCCCAATCCATTTAGAAATAGTTTGTTTTGAAACAGGTTTACCCTGAGAACCCAAAGCAAAAGAAACAAACAACTGCTGAGACTGTCTGAACTCCTTGGTTCTGCTCAAGTAATAACGTAACTGCCTGTGAATATCCAAAGTATGCAAAATCTTCTCCCCTTTATTTTGGGGGTTTGCATAAAAAGTAGGCAAATGAATAATTTGATTTAAAGCCACACTAGAAACCACTTTAGGCATAAAGGAAGGATTAGTATAAAGATACCCTGTCCTTATGAAAAATCAGGAAAGGCTCCACTGCCATAAGGGCCTGTAATTCATAAACCCTTCTTGCAGAAGTAATGGCCAACAAAAAAGCAGTCTTCCATGACAAATACTTTAATTCGGCAGTAGCTGCAGGCTCAAAAGGTTGTAGAGTAAGTTTTTCCAACACAAAATTGAGATCCCAAGCAGGAGTAGGAGCTCTACGGGGGTCTTACGTTCTTTGCCCCTAAGAAATTGCTTAAACACAGGATGAGAGAATAAAGGAGGATCACAATCATAGTGAGCAGAAATGGCTGCAGCATGAATCTTTATAGAGGAGAAAGACAAACCTTTGTCCAATAACTCAGTAAGATATTGAAGAGAAGCACTTAAATTAGGCTTGGAAACATCAAATGCCTTTGCTTTGCTCCAAATAAAAAATCTCCTCCATTTATCCGCGTAAACTTTCCTGGTACTAGGCCTTGTGGCCTCCAAAATAACATTCAAAACTTGTTGTGGAAGCTGAGACCCTCCCAGGTCTAAAACAGAATATGCCAGGCTGTTAGATGCAGAGACTGAATCCTGGCATTGAGGAAGTGGTTGCCCTCCTGAGACAAAAGATGCGGAATCAAAGGTAGAGGCCATGGAGGCTCCCTCACTAAACTCCTCAGTAGTGGGTACCAGTGCTGTCGAGGCCAATCCGGCGCCATCAGGATCATGGATGGCTTGTCTTGTCTGGCCTTCAAGAGTACCTTGGGAAGAAGAGGCAGAGGTGGAAAGGCATAGACATGAAGATTGCTCCAACTGAATGATAGAGCATCCACCTTCCAAGCTGTGTGATGAAACATTTTGTGCAAAACTTTGGCAACTGGTAATTTAGTGGAGAAGCGAACAGATCTATGTCTGGAGTCCCCATAACACTGTCAACTCTTGAAATACATGAGGATCCAATTTCCACTCGTGAGGATCCACTATTTGTCTGCTCAACACATCTGCTAAGGAGTTCTGTGCTCCTGGCAGAAACCTTGCCTGAAGATTGAGGTGTAAGCTGAGAGCGGTCTCCCACAAAATCATCGCTTGTCTGCAAAGAGGGTTCCCCCTGCTTGTTGATGTACCACATGACAGTAGTGTTGTCCGTTTGAATCAACACCTGCCCTGGGTGAAGTAAATCCTTGAAAGCCTTTAATGCAAATTGAACTGCTAACATCTCCTTTAAGTTGATATGCAAATGTTGAAGTTTGACAGGCCACGTGTCTGCACCCATTTTCCATTGAGGTGTGCTCCCCAAGCCTTGTCCGAGGCATCTGTCGTTAGAATCTGACTCGCCTCTGGTCGGGTCACAGAGAGTCCCTTGTTTAGGTGACATTCCTGAGCCCACCACAAAAATTCCTTCTGAATGCAAGGTATTATCTGAATGACAGTGTCTAGATCTTGGCAGTGCTGTGTCCATACATTTTTGAGATACCATTGAAGCTTCCTCATATGCAGTTTGGCATTGGGAAGCACCAGAATACAAGATGCCATGAACCCCAAGGCTTGAAGGACTGTCCTTGCAGTCAGCCTGGACTGTAGAGACATTTGATGGAAATAAAGAGAAAGGCTTCTTTGTTTGTCCGGGGTCAAAAAAGCCATCTGGGAAGCTGTATTCAGTCTCACACCCAGAAAGCACATGTCTTGAGAGGGTACTAGACTGGACTTTGTTTCGTTCACAGAATACCCTAGGCATCTTAACACTGTCATCACATACTGTAGATGATGAAGAAGTTCATCCTTCTCTTGAGCAATAATCAGGCAATCGTCCAAATAAGGATAAATCTGAATTCCTCTTAACCTGAAAAAGGCTATCACTGGAGCCAGAACCTTTGTGAACACTCTGGGCGCAGTACATAAGCCAAAGGGCAATGCAGAGAACTGATAATGTAAATTTCCAGCTCGAAAACGCAGGTACCTCCTGCAACTTGGCCTGATAGGAACATGAAGATAAGCCTCTTTGAGATCTAGAGTTACCATCCAGTGATCTTTTCCCAACAGAGGTAAAAGCTGTTGTAACGTCAGCATCTTGAACTTTGGAATGTCCAGGTAAGTGTTGAGGATAGATAAATCCAAAATTGGTCTCCACGTGTTCCCTTTCTTTGGAACTAGAAACAGGCGAGAATAAAATCCTAGGCCCACTTCTGACAGAGGAACTGGCTGTATAGCTCCTATTTGAAGAAGTAAAGAAATCTGTTTGTGAGCCTCTATCCTTTGTCGAGGAGAAACGTCTGGCATACCTTTGAAAGGAGGCAATGTATGGAAATAAAACTTGTAGCCTCGGTTTATAATGTCCAACACCCATTTGTCCTGGGTGACTAAAAGCCAGTTTTGCTTGAAAAGTGCTAACTTTCCTCCCAAAGGAGCTGCCAGGCAAGAGGAATCTGGCAGCTGAAAATGCAGGTCATTGGGCCTGTTTACGAAAGGACTGGCCCCTGCCCTCACCTGCAGACTGTGCAGGCGAACTCCATGTTCTAGGTCTGAAGGAACTCTGAGCTCTGCCCCTACCACGTCTAGATCTGCCCCTAGACTGAGAATCAGAAGAAGGTACGTACGCCCATCCTTTAGTAGGCCAATTTCTACTAAACTTCGGAGGTTGCACCTGCAAAAAATCTTTAACAGTCTGCATAGACTTAGCCTTGTCCTCCATTTTTTTTAATACAGACTCCACAGGAGAACCAAACAAAACTTCAGACTGTAAAGGAGCATCCAGAATTCTAGTCTTAACATGCTCTGACAAATTCTGATCCTTAAGCCAGGCGTGCCTTCGAATAACTGAACCAGTGGCAGCCACCCTAGAAGAAGCCTGTAAAGCATCAAAACCACACTGCAAAGAATGCTTGCCCACCTGTTCAGAGACATGTACCAAATCTTGCAATTCTTTACACTCTATACCCTCTGCTAAAGCATCCACTTTAGATTTTAGCTGAGAAAGGAGGAAATTCTGATATTTCAACATATGAAACTGGCAATTTAAAGCCCTCATTGCCAGTGTAGAAGAGGTATACACCTTCTTACCCCATCTATCCAAAGCTCTAGCCTCTTTATCTAGAGGAACCGGATTTTTTACAACAGAAGCTCTAACTCCCTTAGGCCCCTGACTAATGGTTTCTGGGTCTGCTCTAGGACTTTTATACAGATATTTATGAGCCTCAGGCACCCCGTAATACCTGTCCGGCTTGACTGGCGCAGGAGGCACAGAATCTGGATTAAGGGAAGCCTCCGAGAAAACATCTTGAACAACATCCAAAACTGGAGGAATAGCTAAGGGTCTATGCTGTGGTAGAAACAAGAATTCCCTAAGCCTTTTCCGGGAATCAGAGAAATCCTGACCTTCTCACTTAAAATGTTCCCTCATGGAATGTAAAGTTTCTGAAAATGAAAAATCCTCAGGAGGAGAAGCAGAAGGAGTGGAATCCTCTGCATCAGAATCCGAGTAAGGAGGAAAATCTTGAATGTCTTCCACAGAAGACTCTGAATCATCTGAGGCCTGCTCCAAACCTTCCAACTCTGTCTCTACCCTGGGCCTCTTATCAGGAGGGGGCATAGAACCTCTAATTAAAGTAATCAAATCTTCTGCCATTTTAAGCATGTGCTTTTTAGGCACTGACCCTGAGGAACCAGGACTGACACCAGAGGAAGACAAAACAGACCTGCCCTTAGAAGGAGCCTTTGAAATAGTAGCAGAAGGCCTAACCACCCTAGGTACAGAAGGGAGAATAGTAACCTGAGAGGCCCCTTCAGCCTGACCTGACTCCTGAGAGGCCACCTCTTGCAAAATCAAAGTTTCCCCCTGAGTATCAACAGGAATTTCAGCCGGGTCCACCTGATCCCCTGTAGCTTCTAAAGGACCGGCGTCCGAAACGGACGAATCATCCTGCCTAGGCTTTACAGATTTGTCTTTGCGCTTCTTAGTGGAAGCGGGCGTTGGAGGATCCGGCATATTATAATTACACCTTGCCAAAGACTAACCTAGCGCAATCTAACCTCCGTTTATAGTGCTTATTGAACCTAGCACAAAACCGACACCCTACTACGCCGTGCTCCGGTCCCAAACAAGGAAGACAAAGCGGTGGTAATCCCTATGCGGTATCTGTTTCCCACAAGAAATACAATTATTCACTTTTTCTGACATCCGTAAATAACTGAGGCAAGAAAAACAAAATATTCTAACGGGTACTTAGCCCAACTTGGTATCGGTCTGAAACTCCGAATTCGAAAAATTTCAGAACGCCGAACGGCACTTGCAACGCTGCTTCTGCATCGGACCATGCGGCAAAAAAGACTGAGGATATGATGTCGGTCATGCGCTTTTATACCCTGACGCTCTGATGTCAGTTCTAAGCGCCCATGACCGACGTCAGCCTAATACTTTGGTATTCGGGCCGACCGTGGACAGTGGACTACCCATAAGTAAGGACTGCAGCAATGTGAGATGAAGAACATCTGCCTTGGGAGAGACGTCTGTCAACGGAGGTGCAGCAGAAGTTCCAGGCCTAGGCTTCTTGGCATTCTGCTTCATAAGCGACTCAACCTCAAGCCCAGAGGAACCTTCCACTGCACTTTTTGAAAGTAGTTTCAAGTGCTGGTTCTCTAAACATATGGAAAGGGAAGCTAACCTACTTCTCAAAGTTTTAGGCTTAAAGGCCTGGCAGACGTAACAAGATTTATGGTCGTGGGTAGGTCCAAGACAAAAAAGGCACAGCTGATTGTGCTTTTGTGGCATCTGAAGTCTACATTGACATTAGCCTTTCTTGGATGACATTAAACCTAACCACAATAGGAAAGGTAAAGAAAGGTACTTTCCCAACAGGACACTTATCTTAATCACTATGACAATAACCACTTCAGCGAGCAAACCGTATGTATGGGTGAAGTGTCTGGACTGGCTGCAAAGTAGTTCCAAGGATGATGTGTGCTTATGCCACTTTTATTGTCTACGTCCGATCACATCCTTCGTGCGACGTACCATGTCCCTCTAAGTAATAAAAGTCTTTTGTGTACTGGCCGTTGGGTCGTTGCTGTAAACAACTCCCCCACATGTAAAGAATACTGCAACAGAAGAACATATACATATATTACACATACACACACAAGAAGGACACAGTCTAACAGCTGGGATCTTTGCTCCTTCCTGACCAACCATGGAAAACTAAAATTTGACTTAGATAATTTGCCTGATTTTTACTTCTAAAGTTTAATTCTAAAAGAATTTATATATAGGACTTATAGGTTCATGGGTAGGTACTAAGCTATCGGCCCTAGGGCCCATACAAGCCTAGCCAAAAAATGTACCCTGGCTTTCGCCACCCAAGAAAATTATTTTCCTGTGCTCCTGTCGAGCAGAGCCACAGAAGTGATCCCCGGGGTGAATTTCCCATTTCCCATCCAGTCATCAAGATTTTTCTTAGAAGAGGGCTAATGAGGAGCTCTGTTTGACATAGATAGGCAGTCTGTTCCAGAGTATGGGAAGTCTCTGGGACAGGAATCTATCTCTCCAGCATGTTCTGTTTATTGTGGTGACAAGGTTTAGATGCCTAGAGCATGTAGTTCAGAGGGATTGGGATTTCTTTAAGTGGAGCATGTCCAACAGCTCTGGGTTTGACATAGCTTTGTATGTTAGGCAGAGATCGCCCCTGAGTAGGCGATATGCGATGGAGTAAAGCTGTAGTTTTTTGAGACGGTCTGCATAGGGCATCTGTTTGAGGCCAGTAATCTTCTTTGTGAGGTATTTCTGTGGTCTTTCCAGTTGTTGTAGATGTCTTGTGAGGTACATACCAAAAGGGGCGTTGTACTCTATAATGGGTCTAATGAGTGATGAGTAGAGGGGAACAATGACCTCTTTTTTTCTGGATGAGAATCCTTTTGTGATGAGATGAGCCACATAGAAGGATTTCCTGACCACTGTGGTGATGTGATTATCAAAGGAGAGACTACTGTTCACCTGTGTCCCAAGGTCTCTTATCTTAGCAAATTTTTATCGTTGGTTGAACAGCTGACCTGCTTTTTTTTAGTCACTGCCGAAAAGTCATGGTTGCAACAAATCCTTTGGTTGTTGATCCTTGCAGTGGACTCCTGGCAGTCACAGCCTGCAATGAAACATTTTCTTCAGCTGATAGGTAATGAAATGAAATAAACTCAGCCTAGAAATCCTGGATCTTAAGGACTGAGGAAGGACAGTTCTGTGTGCCCTCTCAGGAATTAGTGCTGCTCCCTGATTACCAATTACCAGTCCATTCATGGATCTTAGAAGTCTTGAAAGCCATGCAGTCTTGACGTTTCAGATTTTCTGGGATTCCTGAAAAACAAATATTTTATATTTGATGCAATCTTCCTGATCTGTTTACTTGGCTTTGATAAGTCCAGGCAAGTTTCCATGTTGATAAATCTTTGAGTGACGTTATTGCCAATCTGCCTATTTCTGTCATATGGTCAGAATGAGAAGTAATTATTCCCCCCACATTTCCTCAAGCTGCCTCTCCTTTTTTTTTTTTATATAGTAGTTTAAAGACAAGCTGATTTTCTATAGTCCAGACAGTTTGTTTCAGTGTTGCATTTGTTGATTGGATAGTTGGCATTTTTGTAGTATTTAAAAACACTGTTTCCTGAGAAATGTTTGAGTTATACTTGATAGCGGCCAGTTGAAATTCTTGCACCTCTAACAAGGGTCGTCTTTCCATTTTTTTGCAAGTCCTACAGACTAATGCTTTTTTAGGCAAGGTTCAAATGACAAATTCACCACCGTAACAGGTACAAGCAAGTAAAATCTGAGGGTAATGCTACTCAATGCTAGAAGTAGACTACCAGCTATGTAGTAGCTCATGAGTACAGAGTTTTTACCAAAGGAGATGACAGTACACTTTTTGGCATTGAGCTTCAGGCCATGGCTTTGACACCAGGTATCTGTCTCAGTGAGGTCCTTTTGTAGTTTGTCCACATCGTTAGGAGTTTCGATTATGGCTCCTAGTTTGCAGTCATCTGCAAACTTTGTTAGCCAAAGACCTTCTGTGTTGGCCTGTACTTCAGAGAAGTAGATACCAAACAGGAGAAGACCCAGGACTGAACCCTGTGGTACTCCATTTGTCACTGGTCTGATGTCGGATTTGGAATCCGCTACTTTCACAGTGTGGGTTCTGTCCGTGAGCCAGTTGGCAACCCACCTTATGACATAGGGATTTATACCTAGTTTAGTGAGCTTATCTATAATTCCAGAGTGGGGGATGGTGTCAAAAGCCTTGGCGAGATCGAGATAAGCTGTGTGAACCATTTTACCCTCATCTATGGCTTTGGTGACTACTTCAAAGAAGTCAATCAGGTTTAGGAGACATGATCGGCCTTTTACAAATCCAAACTGGGTAGGGTCCAGAGTTTGGAGATTACCAATGTCTTTGTTTATGAGTTCCTCGATGATACGTTCCATGGCCTTGCAGACCAGGCTCGTCAGGCTAATGGTGCGGTAGTTCCCGGGGTCTGTCGTGGCTCCCCCTTTGTGGAGTGGATAACCGTCGCGGTGCGCCATTCAGTGGGTACAAAGCCTGAGGTGAGGCTATGATTGAACATGGTACTTAGGTAGAGTGCCAGTTCATTCTGTAGTTCGTGTAGAACGCAGCCTGCGATATTGTCAGATCCCATGGATGCTGTGTTCATGGCTTTGGAGAGTGTGTTTTTTACCTGTGCAGCCGTGATTATAGGAACTTTGCATTCTTCCGGTATAGAGATGGGCCCTCTAGGGGAGGGGGGGGTAAAGTTAGCACTGAACCTATCTGCTAGGATCTTGGCAATATCAGTTGGTTCTGTATATTTAGTGCCATTGTGCTGTAACTCAGAGCAGATCTGAGTATTCCCATTTAGATTCTTGACATAGCTATAGAATGCTTTGTGGTTGTCTTTAGAGTCAGTGGCAATTGTGTTTTTGTAACTAGCTTTGAAGGACTTTATGAGGGATCTCAGCTTCTTACTGAGGTTGACCAGGGAGTTCCTCCAGTCATGTGATTTTACTCTTTTTTTGTAACAGTTTCTTTCTTCTGTTGTAGAGTTTGTTTATGGCAGAGGACCACCAGATTGGCTTCCTTTTTTTGGAGAATAACATCTTGGTTCTATTAGGGATAGCATGATCCATGCACTTGTGTAAGTGCTTATAAAGTGCATTTGTGTAGGATTCGGCAGTCATACCTCTATTGTCCGTCTGCATGGGTGTCATGAAGTTTGCCACTTCTGTCTTAAGAAGTGTGAAGTTGGCTTTGGAGAAGTTTTTTACGATGGTTTCCCTAATTGGGGGTGGGATGTGGATGTCTAGGCTGATTAGCTTGTGGTCGGATCTGACCAACGAGGAATTGACCTCTGGTGTGGAACACTGGTTTCCCATGCTGGTAATGACCAGGTCTAGGATACTGCTGCCTCTGGTGGGGGCGTGAATAAGTTGATCCAAGGCGTTGGAATTTATGAATTCTAGAAAATGTTGAGCAAAAGAGTTGGTACATGAGTAGTTTTCCCAGTTAATGGTGGGGTAGTTGAAATCGCCCATTATTAGGGTGTTGGGTTGTACCCTAATACTTTCCAGTGTATCAAGAAATAAGGAGTGTGAATCCTGGGGCATGGTGGGCGGTCTATAGCAAGCTACAATTTGGACTGCGGTCTTGCCCAGAGTTAGTTGCACTTGGATAATCTTGGATGCATTATACTGTGCAACTAGCCTGGAGATGTAGATATCCTTAATGAATATGGACACGCCGCCACCTTTAGTGCTTCTTTCTGGGTTAGGTGGCGAAAGGTGTGGTATGAATTGAAGCCTGGTAATGCAGGGGTGCTCTCTGGAGCTTTGAACCAGGTCTCTGTCACTGCACAGATGTAAATGTTCTCCATTTTAAGGAGTGCCTCGAGTGAGTGCATTTTGAGGTTTAGACTTCTAGCATTGAGTAGCATTACCCTCAGATTTTGCTTGCTTATACCTGTTACGGTGGTGAATTTGTCATTTGAACCTTGCCTAAAAAAGCGTTAGTCTGTAGGACTTGCAAAAAATGGAAAGACGACCCTTGTTTCACTCCCTATGTCCTTAGAGGTGCAAGAATTTCCACTGGCCACTATCAAGTATAACTCAAACATTTCTCAGGAAACAGTGTTTTTAAATACTACAAAAATGCCAACTATCCAATCAACAAATGCAACACTGAAACAAACTGTCTGGACTATAGAAAATCAGCTTGTCTTTAAACTACTATATAAAAAGGAGAGGCAGCTTGAGGAAATGTGGGGGGAATAATTACTTCTCATTCTGACCACATGACAGAAATAGGCAGATTGGCAACAATGTTTATCAACATGGAAACTTGTCTG
This sequence comes from Protopterus annectens, assembly GCF_019279795.1. NCBI lineage: Eukaryota > Metazoa > Chordata > Ceratodontiformes > Protopteridae > Protopterus > Protopterus annectens. The sequence continues at coordinate 1,351,956,982 of NC_056743.1, read as the reverse complement.
GACTTATCGAAGCCAAGTAAACAGATCAGGAAGATTGCATCAAATATAAAAATATTTGTTTTTCAGGAATCCCAGAAAATCTGGAACGTAGAGACTGCATGGCTTTCAAGACTTGTAAGATCCATGAATGGACTGGTAATGGGTAATCAGGCAGCAGCAATAATTCTTGAGAGGGCACACAGAACTGTCCTTCCTCAGTCCTTAAGATCCAGGATTTCTAGACTGAGTTTATTCCATTTCATTACCTATCAGCTGAAGAAAATGTTTCATTGCAGGCAGTGACTGCCAGGAGTCACTGCAAGGATGAACAACCAAAGGATTTGTTGCAACCATGACTTCTCAGCAGTGACTAAAAAAAACAGGTCAGCTGTTCAACCAACGATAAAAATTTGCAGGGAAAAAAACATGAAAGTTTAGAGGTGCTCATCCAGGATAGATTAAGATATTTTGTCCTAATACTCCTGTCATTTTATCATCATCATCATCAGAAGCCTACAAAAGATTGCATCGCTAGTTCAAACATTAATGGAACCTACCAAGTCAATCAGAGCGCACACAGCCTAAACTTCGACTGTCCTGCAGTCTCATCAGTAACACTGCACAAACCTCACTGGTGGGTCGGTCAATCGTATGGACGACGTGTACCTCATTTCGGGTGCTAAACCCAAACATGCACCACCTAAAAGGACTTATTCGGTGAAGGAAGGGCATCATATACAGGAACTTTTGAACTCACGCAAGGTACAGTGAAAACAGCTTTGCCTAATGCCAGCGAGGCAAACAGTTTTAACTATAAAGCCAATTTGGACAAATTTTTGAATGTACCATATGAATTTTGCTGTGGGAGCAAAACCCACAACACATACAGTAAAAACGACAGGGTTAATCATACCCTGAAGGATATGATTTTTTAACTTGGCAACAAACTTAACAAAATTAAGAATTTACAAGTAGATAATATGCATTTTCGTAAGTGTACTGAATGTAATATCATTCCCATGGGTCTTTGTTTTTTTAAACAACCCATTGGGATTGATATGAATGTTGAAAATGTTAAAAAATGTGAAGATATGTTTAACAGTTTTGGCAAACAATTTATTGAATTTGTTTTATCATGTAATGATCACAAATTAGGTGTGTTAATGGAAGAGGCAGACAAGATTAGTCAATCCATCACCAGTGATTTGATATTTCCCCAGTGGGAAAAGCTTTATGTAAAGCAGTTTGAATATGCTGAAAGCAATGGTAGAAAAAGTTTTGAAAGGAAATGTAAGACATTCTCTAGGGATTTAAAACAATATGAAAATGGGACTGTGTACAAATGGAATAGGAATACTATGGGGCTTAACAGTGTTTACAATAATGGCCCTAATGGTGAAGATTTTAACAGTGGTGTGGATGTGGATGATTTTTTATATCAAGAGGGAGGGAGGGGTTACAGAAGGCAAGAGCCAGGAATGAAACAGGGTACAAAGAAACATTGGTATCATTACAGGGAATAACAGGTAGTGATTCATGTTTTGATACAAGTCATCCCCAGGCAGATGTAATTAATAATATAGTGAACATCAAAGGAGATATAAAAGTGTATAATTACACCTCATTCCCAGTTGCAAAAGAATATTTCTCCATATTTACCAAAGGGATGAAATATATACCCAGTAAATCTTTTGACCTGGTAGATACACTAGTTGAATTTAAATTATTTCTTAGGAAATTAAACTTGGGAGTATTTTTTCATGACTACTCCTGCCAATCTTTGACTAATAACAAACTCAAGAAAAGAAGTTCCTTCACACCACCTATACACAAAACTCTAGTATCTTTTGAGAATGTGGTTACTAAACACCTATATGTCCTGTACAATCAGATGAGAAATTGCTCATCAAATGACACACAGGACAGAGCATTGGGGAAAATTCTGGACACCTTATGTGAACACAACATCAGGATCATGTCAGCTGACAAGGGGGGTGGCATTGTGTTGTATGATCAAAACGCATATATAGCGAAGATATTTGACATATTAAACAATTCCACACAATATGAGGTTTCCAGTCTTAATCAAATGAATATAGCTCACCATAGAATTGATCTCTTTCTGGAAGAATTCTTATTGGATGACAGAATTGATGAGGACCTATATAAATTTTTGAAGGTTGACTTTCCTGAATTAGCCACCATGTTTGGAACTCCGAAAGTCCACAAAGATGTGACAAACCCGCCTTTTAGACCTATCATCGCGGGCAGCCATAGCAAAACCTTCCATTTCGGAAGAGTTGTTGATTGTTGGCTGAAACACATTGTGGAAGGGACAAAACACATTATTAAAGATTCATGGGAATTCTTGGGCATTTTTTCCAAGGACCTCTGGAGTTCTGATATGATCTTTGTCACAGTCGACATCAAAGATCTTTTTTCCTGTATTCCCAAGGAAGATGGGTTACGTAGATTTACCACATACTTGAGGAAACACAGTGGATTCAGTTGGGAGAAGATTCAGCTCACAACAGAATTCACTGAAACTGTCTTTGAGAACAATTACATTTACTATGAAGGTGAGTACTACCGGCAAATTTCGGGAGTGGCTATGGGGGCAGCTTGTGCCCCCATTTATGCCAACCTAGTACTCCTGGACTGGGAAGAAGAGTTTGTCTTAAGTACAGAATGGATGGAATACATCTCTTGTTACATTCGTTATCTGGATGATTTATTCATTTTGTGGAAGGGTGATACAACACAACTTTCAAATTTTATTGACTACATAAATCAGACAACCCCCTATTTAGAATTTGTACATCAATTCAACAGGGTTGGTATCAATTATCTGGATGTATTTTTATACAGTGATGGTACAGCCTTTCAGTCTAAAATTTATAGAAAAGACACATTTAGTAATGGGTATCTTGATTTTAGTAGTAGTCACCCATATTCACAGAAACATAGCATATTGAAGGGGCAGTGCATTCGGGCTGCCAGAATGACATCAGTGGAAAAGGAAATGAAGTTTGAAATGGATTTCATTGGGAGAATGTTTAAGGAAAAAGGTTATCCAACACACTTGATTAAGGATGTGACACAGTATGTAGTTCAAGAATGGGGTAAGAAGTACCCACATTTATTAGGGAAAGGGCTAATTCCATCTTGTATGAGTAACAACTCAAAGGAGAAGAACAATGTAAGTAATACAACAGATAAAAACAAAAGGGAAGAACAATATTCAAAATCTTTTATCTTGAAATATGGGAAACATGTTAGCAAGGTTAAAGACATAATCAGTACAAACTGGAATATAATTACTAGTGATGAGTGTATTAATGAATATGTTTGTGACAGGCCTACATTTGTGTATAAAAGTGGGTGTAATATTAAAAGGCTTATTGAATTGAAGTCCAGTAGGCAATTTTCAAACAATAATAACAAGTGTAGGGGGACCAAGAAATGTGGACGTTGTTCACAATGTGCTTTCATTTTTGAGGAGGATTGTTGCACATGTCAACAGGAACAAAATTTGGTTTGCCAATGGGAATTGTCAGTCTCGACACCTGGTATATTTAGCAATGTGCTGTTCATGTTCTTGTTTTTATGTCGGGAAAACAGACAGGCAACTGAAGAATAGGATTTATGATCATACATATTGTATAAAGAAAAAAGATGAAAACAATGCCTTGTTTCGGCACATTGCTAATAGTAACACCTGTGAGAAGTTTAAGTTTGCCATTTTGGAAACTGTGAAGGTTAATCCTAGAGGTGGTGATATAAAAAGTATTGTGGGTGAGAAGGAAATTAAATGGCAACTCAAGTTAAATGCAGCAAGTTTTCCAGGTCTCAACGAGATGATCCCCACTAAGCCACTTATAAGAAACCTTTAAAAATTCAACACTTAGAAAATATATACACATAAAGTAGAGAGTGCATACAACTTATTATTTCAGGAGGTTGGCAACTGCATAAGGAAGTATAATATTTATGCATTTTATACATTCACAACATATATACAAATTGTATTGTTGGGATGTGTCTTTCACCATAATTTAAAGAAATTTTAAAAATTTAAATGTTTTTCTTACACCAATGGTAATTTGAATTGTTGGTGTAATATTCTTGAATTTAGATCTATAGTTCAGGTTTTATAGTATATGAAATTTTGTACATATGTACCATTAGTCGTGACTAATGATTAATTTTGATGTATTATATTATAAATTTGTAACATACACTATGATATATATATATTTTTAAACTTTAATTTTAATCCAATTCATTTCTAGTACTGGATGTATAGACAGTTTTGATGAACATAGGGTTACACAGTACAATGAGTTTTTTTAGATAATTAGAACGTTGTCGCTTTAAAAGGGAAGGGAGTAGTACATAATTGTAAAATTTTGGCGGTTTTTTAATTATTTAAACTGGTGTTTCAGTGTTTTAATTTGTTCTGAAGAAGTGTATTGTTATACATGAAAGCGCTCAACCATATCGTGTAAAGGTTCTTTTACAATAAAAACTTTGCTTTTTGGAATAAGAAAACAGCGTGGATCGTGGTTTTATCTTTGGGACATTCTGTGTTGGTTACTAGTTGTTCGTTGGACCCTTAGATATTTTTCGGAGATTAACACTGCACATTGAAAGAAGGCTAGCACTAACAGACAGAAGAAAAGCTGTTTCAGCTCTATCAAAGCAGATCAATGTACAATGATCACCTATTTGAATCTAATAAACAATTGATGTGTGCTTTTTTTTTTTTTTTTTTTTTAATACTCCATACTGAGTTACAAATCTTGGTAAAATGTATTTTTTTGGTAATGTATTTCTTTTAATTGTGGATATTGCACTTTGCTCTCCATCCAAATATGTTTCAGTTATTTTCAAATTGACAAATTAGTGACATTTTGATGATGCTTCCTCGCACAAGGTGAACTTTTTCAACTCTGAATTTTGTGCGTGTTCGGGGGGGATCAGATCCTAGACTTCAGGATGTAAACCTGACTTGCAATACTTATCCTAATATTATGACAAATGCTTGCATAGGCTACAAGTGTTTTTTTTTTCTGTTTGAATGGTCAATTTCTTACTCAAGGGGTTGCTTCTCTTGGAATGGCTCATGTATGTTACTGCTTTAATCCAAGTCATGAGATGCAGTCTGATCTAAATTAGCAGGTTTTAAACTCTAAAAGCAAAACCAGAATTCACAAATAGGCAGATTAAATGAAGGTTTCTCTCATTTGGTTGTGTGACCATTTATAGCTTGAAAAGTAACCCTATGACTCCCTTTCACTCTAATATTGTTGGGGATTTCAAATCTCTATTTGAGCAAATACTGATGCCTTCTCCCTGCAAATATCTTTTTTCTTTTTATAAACTGTATACAGTTCGTTTTGCAGTCTCAAAGTCATGAATATTTATTTATTTTATTACATTTGTTTACCGGGTAATATCCGACTGGGCCAGAGGCCCATTTTCAGCAGAGACCTGGGGAGAAAAACTCCTGTATACAGAATAGAATTCTAACAATTACTAAACAATAACAGTAATAACAATACAGCTCGTGACATACAGAATAGAAATTCTAAGAACTACTAAATAAAAATAACAATATTAATAGTGTATATGTATGCTTTGAGGGGCACAATTAGAGTTTTTCAGTATGCATATGTGGATGTTTATTTGTTATGTTCTGATTACTAGGATACAAGTCAATGATTTAAATCTGTGACATTTCTGACCTGGCTGAAATACTCATACTTTAACCTGTCCGTGCAACAAACTCTTTACTGCATTAACAAGTGGAGCATTACTAAATTGTTTGATGAAACTACTACTTACTCCCTCAGTCACATAATTAAACTAATATAATGGAATGTTAATGGGGTTATGCACCCCATAACAAGAAAATACATTCTAAGTAGCTGGACCCTGACATTATTTTGCTTCAGAAGAGCCACAAAATATAATTTACTCTGTCTGGTTGGGGGGAAAAAAGCTATAACAAAAGCATGCAAGAAGAAGAGTCCATCTACAATGTAAACTTTCTGGAATTTAACACAGGACTTAAATGGCTTGGACACTAGTTCTGAAGATACTTAGTCCAGGCTAAAGATGTTAACTAAATGATCTAGATGAAATCTAAACTTTGACCAGGAGTCCTATACAACCGAATAGTGCAAGTTATTTTTTGGGCATCCACAGTATTACCTTACATACTGTTCTTTTTTTTTTCTACACAGCTGTAATGCTTTACTGTATATGTGTATGTGTGTCTATACATACATACATACATACATACATATATATATATATATATTTTCTTTATTGCTGCTACACTGTCAATTTTTTCTTGGTAAAAAAATAAGGCATGTATATATGTATCTGGGAGATCTTGAGATATAAAGTTAATCCATGTAAAATGGAAGTTATTAAAATTAACTATATACCCTCCACTAGACATGTTCCAATACAGTTAACATAATTAGAAATTACTTGCAACTTTAGGACAAATATATAGACATACATACATGCACACAGCTGAAAGAAGTCAAATGAACAAATTCATTCAAGACAGAGTTTCTTATTCTGATTTTAATAAGTAAGGACAATTACATGCATATATTTATTCACAAACAACGTTTTGTTTCATAAAACATTAATCCAATTTCTAAATTAGAAAAAAGACATGTATGTTTAATTTAAAAGTAGAGCACAGTAAGCATCAATCCCTGAAAACCCCAAGATATACAGTATCTTAGCATCTCCAACAAAAGACATGAAATAGATCATGAAACTACTGCCCTGCTTTGAATTCAGGAATATATAATGATTATGTCCGGAGTTCCTGAACTACTTTTATGTTTCAGTAAACAAAGGCACAAATAAATGCAATCTGTTTAGATTACTAGTGTAATATGAACCTACAATAGGTTTTATGATAGCCTTAGTTCCACTCTCTCCAGAAAGAATGCTGTTACCAAATAAGACATGACATTACGCTTCCATTAAATTTTCATAAAATTAAAATAACTGGACTGCATAGGTTAAAACTTAATGGCTACACCAAAAGCTTAATGGATTAAGCAGGAATATAGTCTAACCAATATGTATTATAAGTAAATGCATCAATTTAGACATGTCCTATCAAAGTATACTGTATATTAAAAACTATTGGCTAGAGAGATTTGAGGTAGGTGATAGTTTACTGTGTCTGTCTAAAATGTGAGCACTGACAATGTTAATAAAGCATATGTGAAAGTTATGTACTTAGCATAATGACAGATCTGGATGGTCCTAGGCCAGCTTCTGCAAACTGTAGGACTTGTACTTCAGGTTCAATTCAACCTGGCACCAAAAACTTTTCCCAGACTATAACTCCTTACATCCTCCCACAATGCACCTCACTCCTCCTTTTCATCAGACAATGTTGTTGTTGTTCTTTCGGCTTTTCCCGGTTAGGGGTCGCCACAGCGGACCTCCGGTCCATTAATGATTGGCAGTAGATTTTTACGGTGCTGAGGTGCCAGCTCGAAGCCCAACCTTCAACGAAGGTACTCCCATTCTAAGCATGTCTTTCGAACGTCAGTCGACCATGGGGAGGACATGCAGACTCCATACAGAAGGCACTCCAGCCGAGAATCGAACGGGAGAACGGCTTGCTGTGAGGTGACAATGGTACCACTGCACCATCACGGCTTTTTCAGACAACAATAAACCTAAATCCAAGAATTCCTTTGTTAAACCTCCTCTAGGCCTTTAGAATAGGCACAAAGGTATGGTACTTAAAAAGGATGGAGTATGACCATCCAGATTTATTATTATGGGAAGTACCTAACTTTTATGTCTAGGACAATCTAGTCCAACTTCTAGGTTAGAGTCCCCAGCTCAGTTTTTAATATGGTCTCATGAAAGTAACCCACACAATATTGAGGCTCCAAAGGAGAGGTGTTCCATCTTGATCATGTCCAGCTTGTTTTTGGCAAAAGCATGCAATGCAATGCTGGCAAAGGTGGCTACCAGCATAGCCACAACAGTGCAGTCACTGTCAACTGACCTGGATGTGGTTTTGCTATATTTTCCATAAAATCTGATGCATTCTTTGAGCCATCTTGCCAAACTGACCATAAAAACCTTCTGTCCTAGTTTACAGTCTAGGTATAAGAAATATAACTGTTTACCTTTCTTAAAGGATTTTGTTCTTTGCAGGTAAAATTTCAACTGTCTATTGGCATTTGAACAGTGACGAAAACACTTGGTTTTAATCAAACAACTTGGAAAGAAATATGAAAGCTATGTGCTTGCCATTATGCTACATCCATGCTGCCTTGTTCTGTCCATCTTAACTGCTGGGTAAATCTGATCCGACACCAGCAACATTCAGACTTTCGGCTTCAGAGCTCATGCGCCTCTTCCCAACCCACAACTTTCTGCCACCCTCTCAGTTCCCAAGATCAATTTTGCCTACCTATAGCAATAGCTTCTCTGATATTATACCAGGAGAAAAAGGTCTGAAATGACAATGAAACAGTTCCACATGGTACGCAACACAAGACTCCAGACAGGTCCAATACTGTCAATCAAGAACCCAGATTAGTGACAATTTGGTAGGGGTTGGAGGGAGAGAAAGTTGAGATGGATGGATGGAAGACCATAAGAATCTACCATTATGACAAACACATAATTTTTGTATCTGATGCTCTTTCTTCCTTCCGTCTCAGCTACTGGGATGCAGTCTCCAGCTATTACAAACTCTGGGAGGACTTATGTAAAGATATTCTATTATTCTAAAGGAAGGTTAAGTCAAATTAAGCCCTAGACCTAGACTGCAGGACCAGCTTGTAATTATATAAATGTGTGCACTGTAAACCAAGAAGACTAAGCATAGATATCAATAGGAACCCTAGGGAAGAAATGTGTACAGGCTGCCACATCCCTAGCTGAATGAGCTTTAGATTTATGAGACAGTGACTTTCTCTTGGTTCTATTAACAAACATAATGCAGTCGGACATCTACCTCAACAGTGTGAACTTGGAAATAGTTCACAGTTTAGCTTTACAAAAGGAAACAAAAGTTGGCTTGATGTCCTGAAATCCTAAACTTGTAAACAGAAGGGTAATTAATGATGAACATCCAACAAATTTAGGAGATATTCCCCTTTTTTGAGCAACTGGGAAAGAAAACCAGGAGATTAAAAGCATGATACAAAGCAAAGTCAGAGGCAATTTTGAAAGGGGAGTTAGGACTCTTCCAGACAGAAACTCTTATCTTTGTGAAAGATCAAATAAGGTGGTTTAAAAAACAAAGTTTGTAGGTCACAGATCCTCCTTGCCAAGGTACCCACAGCCAGGAAAATAATTTTTCAAGTTAAAGCCTATATTAAGATAGTAATATCCCAAGGAGGGACCAGATTCACTAGAGAAGGACGGAGGAGAATAGTATCATCCAAAAAGGCCTTAGTTTTAATGAGGCAATAGGAGTATGATCTTTATTAAAGTACAGTTTTGTACCTACCATAAATGTAGATGTTCGAAGATCCACATTGCTGCAGTCATAACCTGTGGGGTAGTCCGCTGTCCTCGGTCGGCCCGAATACCAAAGTGTTAGGCTGGCGTCGGTCATGGTCGCTTAGATCTGACGTCAGTACGCCGTGGTACTAAAGCGCATGACCGACGCCATATCCTCAGTCTTTCTTGCCCCAGATGTCAGAAGGCCCTAAAAAGAAAGGCCATAGCCAAAAAACATCCAACCACCCATGTACAAACCATATCTACAACCCAAACCACACAACCACCTCAAACTACAGTGGGGAAGGAGGGAGGGAAAATTGGACTGCAGCAATGTGGATCTTCGAACATCTACATTTATGGTAGGTACAAAACTGTACTATGTTCTTCATCTCACATTGCTGCAGTCATAACCTGTGGGTAGAATCCCAAAGCAAAGGGAAAGGGAGGTTGGCAAAATCATAAAGCATTGGGAGCTGCTAACATGCCCTGCAAAACTGCAGTGGCAAACCCAGCCCTAGATTTGGAATAAAGAGGGAGATGATAATGTTTAGAAAAGGTGTGCACTGAACTCCAAGTAGCTGCCTCCAACATTTCTTTAGTAGCTACGCCCCTCAGAAAAGCAGTAGAATAGGCAGTAGCCCTAGTGGAATGAGGTCTGATTCCAGCCGGAATCTCCTTACCATGATGAGAATAACAAAAAGCAATACAATGACCAATCCACTTAGAAATAGTTTGTTTAGAAACAGGTTTCCCCTGAGTACCCAAAGCAAAAGAAACAAACAACTGTTGAGACTGCCTGAACCCTTTAGTTCTGCTCAAATAATAACGCAACTGCCTGTGAATATCCAAAGAATGCAAAATCTTTTCCCCTTTATTTTGGGGATCAGCATAAAAAGTAGGCAGATGAATAGACTGGTTCAAGGCCACATTTGAGACCACTTTAGGCATGAAGGTAGGGTTAGTTCGCAAAGAGACCCTGTCCTTATGAAATATTAGGAAGGGTTCAACTGCCATTAGAGCCTGTAATTCAGATACCCTTCTAGCAGACGTAATGGCCAACAAAAAAGCTGTCTTCCAAGACAAAAACTTCAACTCAGCTGTAGCTGCAGGTTCAAAAGGAGGTAAAGTGAGTTTCTCCAACACAAAATTGAGATCCCAGGAAGGAGTAGGAGCTCTACGTGGGGGTCTTATGTTCTTTGCCCCTCTAAGAAATTGCTTGAACAAAGGATGAGAGAATAAAGGTGGGTCACAGTCATAGTGAGCAGAAATGGCTGCAGCATGAACTTTTACAGAGGAGAAAGACAAACCTTTGTCTAATAGTTCTGTAGGATACTGAAGTGAAACACTCAAATTAGGTACTGAAACATCAAAGCACTTTGCTTTGCTCCAAAGAAAAAATCTCCTCCATTTATCAGCATAAACCTTCCTTGTACTAGGCCGCCTGGCCTCCAAAATAGCATTCAAAACTTGTTGAGGAAGCTGCGACCCTCCAGGGTCTAGAACAGAATATGCCAGGCTGTCAGATGCAGGGACTGTATCCTGACATTGAGGAAATGATTGCCTGCCTGGGACAAAAGGTGTGGACTTGATGGCAAAGGCCAAGGAGGCTCCTGTACTAAACTCCTCAGTAGAGGGTACCAGTGCTGACGTGGCCAATCTGGAGCTATAAGAATCATGGAGGGCTTGTCCCGTCTGACCTTCAAGAGCACCTTGGGCAGAAGAGGAGGAAAGGCGTAGACGTGAAGATTGTTCCAACTGAATGATAGAGCATCCACTTTCCAAGCTTTTGGATGAAACATCTTTGTGCAAAACTTTGGTAGCTGGAAATTTAGAGGAGAAGCGAACAGATCTATGTCTGGAGTCCCCCAAATCACTGTCAACTGTCGAAATACATGAGGATCCAGTTTCCACTCGAGGGGATCCACCATCTGTCTGCTCAAAACATCCGCTAAGGAGTTCTGTGCTCCTGGCAGAAACCTTGCTTGAAGAGTGAGGTGCAGACTGAGAGCCGTCTCCCACAAAATCATAGCTTGCCTGCAAAGTGGGTACGAATGGGTTCCCCCTTGCTTGTTGATGTACCACATGACAGTTGTGTTGTCTGTTTGAATCAACACTTGTCCTGGGTGTAGTAGATCCTTGAAGGCCATCAATGCAAATTGGACTGCTAACATCTCCTTCATGTTGATATGCAAATGTTGAAGTCTGGCAGGCCACGTGTCTTGAACCCATTTTCCATTGAGGTGTGCTCCCCAAGCCTTGTCCGAGGCATCTGTCGTTAAGATCTGACTCGCCTCTGGTCGGGTCACAGAGAGTCCCTTGTTTAGGTGACATTCCTGAGCCCACCACAAAAATTCCTTTTGAATGCAAGGTATTATCTGAATGACAGTGTCCAAATCGTGGCAGTGTTGAGTCCATACACTCTTGAGATACCATTGTAACTTCCTCACATGCAGTTTGGCATTGGGAAGCACCAGAATACAAGATGCCATGAACCCCAAGGCTTGAAGGACTGTCCTTGCAGTCAGCCTGGACAGGTGAGACAATTGTTGGAAGTAAAGGGAAAGATTTCTTTGCTTGTCCGGGGTCAAAAGCCATCTGAGAGGCTGTATTCAGTCTCACACCCAGAAAGCACATGTCCTGAGAGGGTACTAGACTGGACTTTATTTCGCTTCACAGAATACCCTAGGCACCTTAACACTGCCATAACATACTGAAGATGGTGAAGTAGCTTGTCTTTGTCTTGAGCAAGAATCAGGCAATCGTCCAAGTAAGGATAAATTTGTATTCCTCTTAACCTGAAGAAGGCTATCACCGGAGCCAGAACCTTTGTGAATACCCTGGGCGCAGTAGATAAGCCACAGGGCAATGCAGAGAACTGATAATGTAAAGTCCCAGCCCGAAAACGCAAGAATCTCCTGCAGCTTGGCCTGATAGGAATATGAAGATAAGCCTCCTTGAGATCCAGAGTTAACATCCAGTGATCTTTGCCCAGCATAGGTAGAAGTTGTTGCAAAGTCAACATTTTGAATTTTGGAATGTCCAGGTATGTGTTGAGAATAGACAAATCCAGAATTGGCCTCCAAGTGTCTCCCTTCTTTGGGACAAGAAACAGGCGAGAATAAAATCCTAGGCCCACCTCTAATGGAGGAACCTGCTGGATAGCTCCCAGGAACCTGCTGGATAGCTCCCATTTGAAGAAGTAAAGAAATCTGCTTGTGAGCCTCTGCCTTTTGCTGAGGAGGAACGTCTGGCATGCCTTTGAAAGGGGGCAATGTGTGGAAATAAAACTTGTAGCCTCGGTTTATAATGTCCAACACCCATTTGTCCTGGGTGACTAAAAGCCAATTTTGCCTGAAAAGTGCCAACTTTCCCCCTAGAGGAGCTGCCAGACAAGAAGGATCGGGCAACTGAAGATGCAGGTCATTGGGTCTGTTTACGAAAGGACTGGCCCCTGCCCTCACCATCAGACTGCGCAGGGGAACTCCACGTCCTAGGCCTAAAAGAACCCTGTGCATGAGCTCTGCCCCTACCACGTCTAGATCTGCCCCTAGACTGTAAATCAGAAGAAGGGTAAGCCCATCCCTTAGTAGGCCAATTTCTGCTAAACTTAGGGGGCTGCACTTGTAAGAAATCTTTAACAGTCTGCATAGACTTAGCTTTGTCCTCCATTTTCTTCAAGACTGACTCCACAGGAGAACCAAACAAAACTTCAGACTGAAGGGGAGCATCCAAAATTCGAGCTTTAACATGCTCTGACAAGTTCTGATCCTTAAGCCAAGCGTGCCTACGAATAACTGATCCAGTGGCAGCCACCCTAGAAGAGGCCTGCAAAGCATCAAAACCACACTGCAACGAATGCTTACCCACCTGATCAGAGGCATGAACCAAATCCTGTAATTCTTTATACTCTATGCCCTCTGCTAAAGCATCCACCTTAGATTTCAATTGACTAAGAAGAAAATTCTGGTATTTCAGCATATGAAACTGGCAATTTAAAGCTCTCATTGCAAGAGTGGAAGAGGTGTACACTTTTTTACCCCACCTATCCAAAGCTCTAGAGTCCTTATCCATAGGAACTGGATTCTTTACAACAGAAGCCCTGACACCCTTAGGTCCCTGGCTAATAGTTTCAGGGTCCACCCTAGAGCTTTTATACAAATATTTATGAGCCTCTGGCACCCTGTAATACCTGTCTGGCTTAACTGGGGCAGGAGGCAAAGAGTCTGGATTAAGTGAAGCCTCAGAGAAAACATCCTGTACAACATCTAAAACCGGAGGTATAGCCAAGGGCCTATGTTGTGGTAAAAACAAGAATTCCCTAAGCCTCTTTCGGGAATCTGAGAAATCCTGACCTTCCCATTTAAAATGCTCCCTCATAGAATGCAGGGTTTCTGAAAAGAAAAATCCTCTGGAGGGGAAGCAGAGGGACTAGAATCCTCTCGCGCCAGAATCAGAATAAGGGGGAAAATCCTGAATGTCTTCAGCCGAAGACTCTGAATAATCTGAAGAATGTTCCAATCCTTCCACCTCTGGCTCCACCCTAGGCCTCTTATCTGGAGGGGGCATAGAACCTCTAATCAAGGTAATTAAATCTTCTGCCATTTTAAGCATGTGTTTTTTAGGCACAGAACCTGCAGAACTAGGACTGACGCCAGAGGAAGACAAACCAGGCCTGGCCTTTGAAGGTACCCTAGAGACAGAGGGAGAAGGCCTAACCACCTTATGCAAAGAAGGGAGCACAACAACCTGAGAGGCCCCCTCAGCCTGACCTGACTCCTGAGAGGCCACATCTAGCAAAACTAAAGGTTCCCCCTGAGACTCAACTGAAACCTCGGCCGGATCCACAGACTCCACCGTGGTCTCTAAAGAACCGGCGTCCGGAACGGACAACTCATCCTGCCTGGATTTCAAAGATTTCTCCTTGCGCTTCTTCGCGATAGCGGGCGTCGGAGGATCCGACGGCATATTATAATTACACCGCCATCAAGACAAGCCTAGCACAATCTAACCTACGCTTAATAGTGCGCTTATTAAATTTAGCACAAAAGCGACACCCGACTACGTCATGCTCAGGCCCCAAACAAGGAATACAAAGAGAGTGGTAATCCCTATGAGGTATCTGTTTCCCACAAGAAATACAATTATTCACTTTTTCTGACATCTGGATTTAACTGAGGCAAGAAAAGACAAAAATATTCCCCAACGGGGTACTTAGCCCAACTTGGTCTTCGGTCTGAAACTCAGAATACGAAAATTTCAGGACGCCGAACGGCACTTGCAAACGCTGCTTCTGCTTCGGACCATGCGGCAAGAAAGACAGAGGATATGACGTCGGTCATGCGCTTTAGTACCACGGCGTACTGACGTCAGATCTAAGCGACCATGACCGACGCCAGCCTAACACTTTGGTATTCGGGCCGACCGAGGACAGCGGACTACCCCACAGGTTATGACTGCAGCAATGTGAGATGAAGAACATCATGAAAATTCAAGACAGCTGTCAGCTGAACTTTGACGGTGGAGTAGCTAGTTTCTACATGAAAAATATTTGCTAGAAAATCTAGAATCAAAGCCAAAAAAGCTGAGAAATGGTCTAGACTTTTAGCAGTTGCCCAGATAAAAAATCTCTTCCACTTGCTTCTATACAGTTTCCTGACGTAAGGTTTTTGAGATGATAACATAGACTTCATCAGAATACTTAATCTCAAAAATCTACTCATTTAAATACTCTAATTCATTACAACATGTGATGAAATTCATCCAATGAAACCCAGCTGATCCTGACATCAATAAATAATTAAAAACCTACATAAGAAATACTAACATCAACCCCTCTATAACATTTAAAACACAACTAATCACATAATATAAAGAATAAAGATACTTGATAAGCATATACTAAAAAATTGTTCCCATGTTTTTACACCAAAAAAATAATATACATAAAACATTGGTCAAACTTTGTATGAGAGCAATTTTAGATAACTAGTAAAAGTAATACCATCATTATGGCCTGGTTTACATAAAGCATTTAATCTAACTTGCCAACATAACTCTCTAAAATCTAAAACATCCTCCCATGGACCACCTCTTGGGTCTTGAGATACTTTATCAATGACTGTAAATTTAAAATGATGTGATGGGAAGTTCACAATATGCCTATATAAGGCACTATTCATACTTTTATTTTTAATATCTCTAGCATGCTCATACATGCATTACTTTAATTTCCTCTTAGTTTTACCTATATAAAAGCATGCACATGCCTCACACAGTGCAACATAAACAACCCATAATGTACCACATGTATATTTGCCCCTTATTTTTATAAAGGTATTATTAATGACAACTTGATCAATCTGTTTAACCAGTGGGCATTGTGGACAAAAGCCACACTTTTTCATCCCCATGAAACATTTATATGTACTATTTTCATGTTTACCATCCAGCAACTGCTTAATGGTAGGACCCCTTCTAAACAAAATATTAGGTCTACTGCCCAATTTTTCAATTATTCCTTCAAAACCCTGAAAAACGTGCCAGTTTTTATTCAATATATTGGCTATATACTGATAGTCAGTGCTAAATTTAGTCACAGAGGAACATTTAAGATCCTTCCTACCTTCTGCCTTTTTAGTTAGTTGCTGACCCACTAATGTGGATGTATTATTACCATAACTCAATAACGGTACAATTATACCTCTCTCTCTTTTGATTCTCACTTCATTGAAAATACTCTCTATAAATTCTAATGGATATTCCCGAGAAAGAAACATATCACACAACTTATGGCACTGACTTAAAAATTGCTCATCTTTAGTGACCATGTGAGCCAATCTTACAAGCTGACCTTTCACAACACCTTTCTTGATGTGCAAAGGGTGACTGCTGTCAAAGTGCAGCAAACCATTACTATATGTTGGTTTTCTGTACAAGTCACTTACAAATTGTGTACTTTCTTTTCTTATTGTCACATCTAAATAGTTGATACTATTATTATTGTAGGTGTAAGTAAATTTAAAAAAAATCTGTTGTACTATTAATATAATCAAAGTCCTTAATTTCAGTCTCGTCTCCTTTCCATAAAAAAAATAAATAAATGATCAATATAACGTAAATAAATAATCCATCTGTCAATAAAAGCAGCATTCAATAAATATTTTCTTTCCCACATTAACATTACTATATTTGCAAAAACATGGGGCGCATATAGCCCCCATAGCAACCCCTGTTTTTTGTAGGAAATACTGACCTTCAAAAAAGATAAAGTTATTCTTGAGCATTACTTCCATCATTGTAACAAGAATAATTACCTGGTTATTTGTAAAACATGAACTATCATATAAAAATTCTTCAAACCACTCTATTCCTATGTCATGTGGAATTGAACTATATAAACCCACCACATCAACTGTTAAAAAGATTACATCTTTGTCACTTTTCAGGCCAATAAACCTAGTCAAAAAATGCAACAAATCAATACATACATGTTCTTCCTTTTTAAGAACCTCCTTTAAGGTATAATCTATGTATTTACCCATAAATTCTGTTTTTGATCCAATGGCTCTAACAATAAGCCTCATGGGGGGATCAAAATTGTCTTTATGTATCTTTGGTATACCGAAGATACATGGGACCTTTGGAAACTTTACCTGTAGAAAATCTAGAAGCCTACCATCTATCATGTCCTGATCCTGCATGTCTTGTAAAATTAGATCTATCTTATGGTAAGAAACATTCAAAAACCTTATTGACACTTCTTCATAAACTGTATCATCCAAAAGTAACACATTTATTCTGTTCACATAGTCTTGTTTAGACATTAGGACCACATCCCCACCTTTGTTGTATTGTTATTAACTAGTTTATGAAGTAAGTCTCTCTCACTATTTGATAAATTGTGTAAAATATTGTCCTTACCAACTAAAATGGTGTTGAAATCAAAGTCACATATCTTCTCAAATACTGTTAAACAATGCACTAAAGGGGGGTTAAATAAACTTTTTTTGTGCAAAGAAGCATTAATAGTATTGTCGATCTTATTGTCAAACATTAATCGAAAGTTCAAGTTTCTCAAAAACATTTTTAAATCTAGAATCACTTCTACTAAGTCAGCATGTTTAGTCAACACGAAATTCAGGCCTTTACTAAATAAATTAGCTATACTTTTATCATAAAACTGTGTTGTAAAATTAAAAACTGTAAAGTCACCTTTATCGTTTGATATTTCAAAAACATGTTCATTGTTGTACCAAGAAGTAACCAATTCATCTCCGCTCTTCATGAGCGTACTATCAATTGACACTGCGCTCTCGTTTGTCTGTATCTCAGTACCATGTGAACCTCCACTGTTTACTGATAATTCCAATTCACTTATTGCCTGCTCTGCTGGAATTGTTGGTTTTGATGAGATTGTTGATCTTGGTGCCTCCGACCCTGGAAATATCGCGGTGGCCTGTAATTCGCTTGTCACACCTGGTTTTGTAACCTCATCGATCTCCTCGGAATGTCCCGCCCAAAAGGGGCTTGTTCAGCTCTTGTAATTCCACCCCTACTCTCCTCATCACCGGCATCTTCCGTAGTATGTTCTGAATGGGAAGAAAATTGAGGAGGTTTAGAGTAGGCTAACCCTGCCGCATATGCTTTAATGTCCCTAATGAGCTTCTTCTCCTTCCGATTTTGAATTTCCATAGCGGTTTTGTCAACTCGATCAAAAATGTACTTGCATTGGGACACACTATGTTCAAATAACAAGTCATTACAGAGAATTCTATCTAATTCCTGTAATTCTTTTTGTACAGTCTCAATGTTATTTAAATTATGCTTAATTAAAATGTCCAATAATTCCATACCTTGTCTATCAAAACGTGCAATAAGTTCTGCATATAAGGGTGAATTGTGAACAAGTCCTGTTGGATATTTCCAATGTCCAAGGCCCTTCGGCACTACCTTGTTCTTAATACAGTCTAGAAAGTATGCATTTTCCAAATGGAGCTTCCTGCATTTATTTAATTTGCTTTCAAACAAGTTAAAAGACTGCTGAAATGTGCAAGAACCATGACTGTTATTGCTCACGCTTGCTTCCAAAACGGAAATCTTTATGTAACCAGCTTGTTAAATTCAGCCTTGCCGTTGGTAGAACTTGCACATTCTGTTGCAAATTAGTGGCCATCCTAATGCCTGGCTCCGATACATTGTTAGTAGGCATAATACCTTCGTGTCTAGTTCCATTAGATGTATCTTTTGAGATTTCTTGTATCAGCTGGGTTAAGACTCCAATTTTTCAACTAGGTTGTCTCCCAAAGTGATAGTATGCTGGGAGGTGTCCATGTCCCAAACCGGCAACTGCTACTGACCAAAAAGAACTTAGAACCAAACACAAACTTGGAACAAAAGCACCAGTTTCTAACATGAAACACCTTTCCAACGTCAAAAAAAAAAACACTTTTAAGTTTGTGAACACAGGTTTATTTAGCACTTTCATCAGTTTATAACATAGACTTGATCAGAATACTTCATCTCAAAAATCTACTCATTCAAATACTCTAATTCATTACAACATGTGATGAAATTCATCCAATGAAACCCAGCTGATCCCGACATCAATAAATATTTAAAAACCTACATAAGAAATACTAACATCAACCCCTCTACAACATTTAAAACACAACTAATCACATAATAAAAAGAATAAAGATACTTGATAAGCATACACTAAAATTGTTACCATCTTTTTACAGCAAAAAAATAATATACATAAAACATTAGTCAAACTTTGTATGAGCACAATTTTAGATAACTAGTAAAACTAATACCATCATTAAGACCTGGTTCTAACTTGCCAACATAACTCTCTAAAATCTAAAACATCCTCCCATGGACCACCTCTAGGGTCTTGAGATACTTTATCAATGACTGTAAATTTAAAACCATGTGATGGGAAGTTCACAATATGCCTATATAAGGCACTATTCATACTTTTATTTTTAATATCTCTAGCATGCTCATACATACGTTACTTTAATGTCCTCTTAGTTTTACCTATATAAAAGCATGCGCATGCGTCACACACTGCAACATAACCTACCCCTAATGTATCACATGTATATTTGCCCCTTATTTTTATAAAGGTATTAATTATGACAACTTGATCAATCTGTTTAACCAGTTGGCATTGTGGACAAAAGCCACACTTTTTCATCCCCATGAAACATTTATATGTACTATTTTCATGTTTACCATCCAGCAACTGCTTAATGGTAGAACCCCTTCTAAACACAATATTAGGTCTACTGCCCAATTTTTCAATTATTCCTTCAAAACCCTGAAAGAATGTGCCAGTTTTTATTCAATATATTGGCTATATACTGATATTCAGTACTAAATTTAGTCACAAAGGAACATTTAAAATCCTTCCTACCTTCTGCCTTTTTAGTGGGCTGCTGACCCACTAATGTGGATGTATTATTACCATAACTCAATAACGGAACAATTATACCTCTCTCTCTTTTGATTCTCACTTCATTGAAAATACTCTCTATAAATTCTAATGGATATTCCCGAGAAAGAAACATATCACACAACTTATGGCACTGATTTAAAAAATTGCTCATCTTTAGTGTCCATGCGAGCCAATCTTACAAGCTGACCTTTCACAACACCTTTCTTGACGTGCAAAGGGTGATTGCTGTCAAAGTGCAGCAAACCATTACTATATGTTGTTTTTCTACACAAGTCACTTTCAAATTGTGTACTTTCTTTTCTTATTGTCACATCTAAATAGTTGATGCTATTATTACTGTAGGTGCAAGTAAATTTAAAAAAATCTGGTTTGCTGCACTTTGACAACATTCACCCTTTGCACGTCAAGAAAGGTGTTGTGAAAGGTCAACTTGTAAGATTGGCTCGCATGGTCACTAAAGAGCAATTTTTAAGTCAGTGCCATAAGTTGTGTGATACGTTTCTTTCTCGGGAATATCCATTATAATTTATAGAGAGTTTTTTCAATTAAGTGAGAATCAAAAGAGAGAGAGGTATAATTGTACCGTTATTGAGTTATGGTAATAATACATCCACATTAGTGGGTCAGCAACTAACTAAAAAGGCAGAAGGTATGAAGGATTTTAAATGTTCCTTTGTGACTAAATTTAGCACTATCAGAATATAGCCAATATATTGAATAAAAACTGGCACATTTTTTCAGGGTTTTGAAGGAATAATTGAAAAATTGGGCAGTAGACCTAATATTGTGTTTAGAACGGGTCCTACCATTAAACAATTGATGGATGGTAAACATGAAAATAATACATATAAATGTTTCATGGGGATGAAAAAGTGTGGCTTTTGTCCACAATGCCCACTGGTTAAACAGATTGATCAAGTTGTCCTCAATAATACCTTTATAAACATAAGTGGCAAATATACATGTGATACATTAGGGGTGATTTATGTTGCACTGTGTGAGGCATGTGCATGCTTTTGTATAAGTAAAACTAAGAAGAAATTTAAGGAACGCATGTATCAGCATGATAGAGATATTAAAAATAAAAGTATGAATAGTGCCTTATATAGGCATATTGTGAACTTCCCATCACATGGTTTTAAATTTACAGTCATTGATAAAGTATCTCAAAAGACCCTAGAGGTGGGCCCATGGGAGGATGTTTTAGATTTTAGAGAGTTATGCTGGCAAGTTAGATTAAATGCTTTATGTAAACCAGGCCTTAATGATGGTATTAGTTTTACTAGTTATCTAAAATTGCGCTCATACAAAGTTTGACTAATGTTTTATGTATATTATTTTTTTGGTGTAAAAAGATGGTAACAATTTTTTAGTACATGCTTATCAAGTATCTTTATTCTTTATATTATGTGATTAGTTGTGTTTTAAATGTTATAGGGGGGGTTGATGTTAGTATTTCTTATGTAGGTTTTTAAATATTTATTGATGTCAGGATCAGCTGGGTTTCATTGGATGAATTTCATCACATTGTAATGAATTAGAGTATTTAAATGAGTAGATTTTTGAGATGAAGTATTCCGATGAAGTCTATGTTATAAACTGACGAAAGCTTTAAATAAATCTGTGTTCACAAACTTGAAAGTGTTTTTTTGACGTTGGAAAGGTGTTTCACGTTTGAATCTGGTGCTTTTGTTCCAAGTTTGTATTTGGTTCTAAGTTGCTTTTGAGATGATGACAAGATGCGAATCAAAGACAAAATCCTGGAATTAAAGGCCATCACTGGAAGTGGAAGAACCACAGGATCAGCTTCAGGTATATGATGTCTGGGTAAGGCTTGCCAGACAAGTGAGATATCAAAATCTGGATGAGGGTCCGGTACCCAGGGAGGATAAACCATTATGACAATGTAGTCATCTTCCATCTGTCTCATCTACTGGGTACAATATATGTTGTGGGCCAGAAGGGGGCAATTAGATAACTTCTGCATTGCGCCTGGCTGCTTTCTGCAGGAAATAGTTGTGTAAAATCTTACCATAACCACAGATGTCCTTCTCTTCCATGCTGCAGTATTCATATCATGAGAGATTCCCCGCCTAGGTGACCCGAACTTCCAGCCATTATACAAAAGAGAAACTACACCAAGGTATGTGCAATGTCGTACATAAGCCAACAGCCAATGTAGGCCATAAAAGTGAAGTCC
This sequence comes from Protopterus annectens, assembly GCF_019279795.1. Taxonomy (NCBI): domain Eukaryota; kingdom Metazoa; phylum Chordata; order Ceratodontiformes; family Protopteridae; genus Protopterus; species Protopterus annectens. The sequence goes on along the minus strand of NC_056743.1, from coordinate 1,351,934,825 downwards.
GCACATGCCATCCTCAGAAATGAAATACCCAAGTCAGAACATCAGTCCAAGTATAAAAGTAGAGGCAAAATATCATCCATAGAAAACACAAGAACCAAGGGGGAAGAAGGGTGGGATAGAATACTGCAACATGGAAGAGAAGGACATCTATAGTTATGGTAAGATTTTATACAACTATTCTAAGTCCTCCTATTACTATGTTGCAGTATTCATAACATGAGGGAGAATACCAAAGCTCATGTAAGGGAAAGGGAGGTTGGAAAAGAGTAATGCTACAGAAATCCATGCAGGATTGCCCTGGCAAAGCCAGCTCTGGATCTGGAAATAGTATCTAGCTTGTAATGTTTGGTGTAAGTGCAGACGAAGACCATGCAGCTGCCTCCGGAATATTAGCAGTGTCCAATCCCTTGAAAAAGGCCCCAGAAGAAACAACAGCCCTAGTGGAATGAACTTTCACTGAGGAAGAAAGGACTTCACCATGGAAGTCATAACAGAAAGAAATGGCCTTAGAAATCCATGAAGAAATAGTCTGCTTTGACACAAGCTTTCCCAATGCCCTGGGGCAAAAGGAAACAAAACGTTGTTCTGATTTCCTAAAGGACTTTGTTTTATCTAGGTAAAATCTAAGTTGCCTATGCACATCCCAGGTATGTAACACTCTTTCACTAGAATTCTGTAAGGAAGGAAGAAAAGGTACGTTAATTAATAGATTGATTAAGGGACAAATCATTAACCACCTTGGGCATGAAGGAGGGGTTAAGTACGTAGATAAACCCTATCCTTGTGGAAAATGAGCAAAGGTTGACAGACCATTAACGCTTGAAGTTCAGAAACTCTTCTTGCAGAAGTGATGGCCACCAGTAGGCCAGTCTTCCAAGTAAAATGCTTAAGGGAAGCTGTGATAGCAGGCTCAAAAGGTGCCCGAGTAAGGTTTACCTGTACAAAATTCAAATCCTAGGGTGGAGATACAGGTTTCCTAGGAGGTCTGATATGAAGGACGCCTTCAATGAAAAGCTTAACCTCTAGCCTAGAGGCTAATGAAGGGGATAGAAGCATACATGCAAAAATGGCTGATAAGTGGGCTTTAAAAGAAGAATAAGCCAATCCATGAAAGAAGAGATTGAGAGAGGTACTGGGAAAGAGAAATATAAGCAAGACTGGGCAGGTAGTTACAGACTACCTGTTTCATCAGGAAAGGGGGACTTTTGAGCAGTAGCAGGCTGTCCCCTAGAATAGCTCTGTCTGCGTGTCCCTTTCTTGGCAGTGGAAGGACGGGTATAGGCTGAAGAGACTGCATTTTTTTTTTTGCAGAGGAAGAAAAGCCATCATGAGGTTTGTCCTAATCCTGCTTCCCAGGCAGACCTGATCCTAAAAAGGACTGAGAGAAGATTTTTTTGTAGTTGACAGTGAACACCAGGCTTTGAAGCAAACATGGCTGCGTGAAGACTCTCCAGCAGTATATCTGGATGAGTTGCTTGAACGAGCAAGTCATCCAGGTAAGGGTAAATAATTATTCCCTGAAGTGTCCAAAAGGCAGTGACAGGAGCCAAGCATTTTATGAATACCCTTGTGGCCATATAGAGTCCAAAGGGCAAAGCACGAAACTGAAAATGAGATGACTGAAACCAACAAAGAGACTGCTATCAGACGAACAAGAGAAGATGGCATTCAGACTGCGGCAGAGAAGTTCTGAAGATGGTACGTGCGGAGGTCACTTTTATGGCTTACTTTGAGGGGAGTCGGAGAATAAGCATGAAAGAGACCACACTGCCAAGTGTGGATTAGAGTGTCCTTCAGGGACTGCCCCTCCTGGGGAATCAGGGCAAAAAAATTGCAGTTTTTGGTGCTGGTTGGAACAGCAGTTTACAGCAGAGCTTGCTCAAGCAGTTGAAAATCAAGGAAGCTACTATTCAACTGAAAGACCACTTGTGTTGTAGAAGAATGGGCCTGCTCAACTTGTCTGCTAACATATGGATCTTCACTGCACTCAAAAAGAGCAAGACAATGCCCACTGCCAAACCCTCATGGCCTCCACTGAGCAGGTTCCTCCTTGGTTTGCCGATATACCAGACCACTGACATACTACCTGTCTGAACAGCGATCACAACCAGGGGTAGCATGTCCTGGAACGCCAGCAACTCTAGAACTGGTCTCATCTCCAGAATATTGATGTGAAGACTGAACTCTGTCAAAGAACAAGTGCCAGTCTTTTCCTTGCAATGCCCAATTCCACCACAGAAGGGAAGCATTTATGGATACCACAACTGCTGGGAAAGGAAGAAACAAGGGACAATCCTGATAGACTAGAGTACAATTTAGACACCAGGGAATATGTTGTTTGCAGATCTTTGTGAATCTGACTGGAAAGTGCATAGGATGGTAAATACTAGACAACTCTAATGACAAAGTCCACTGTAACAACCTCATGTGGAATTGCATGTGAGACACAAGGATAACGGATGCTGCCATAGAGCTCAAAAGACAAAGGATGCATCTGATCAAAGGATTTTGGTGGGACAGAGCCAAGTAGGCTTGCTCAGTCAGAGTGACTAATCTTGATTGTGAAAGTCTGGCCATCTCCAAGGCGGTTTCCAGGTGGTATCCCATGAATTCTATGGTCTAGACAGGTGTTAAATTGTATTCCTCCAGGCTGACTCATCACTAGGTGCAAGCATAATTGGAGCAAGAAGTATCTAGTTTGAAATAGCAGACCCGATCTCTTTTGGTAGCAGTAATGAGACAATCATCTTGATATGAAAACACCCAGAACTCCAGCAGTCTGACAAATGCTGCAACCACTGCCATGGATTTGTTATAAACCTGAGCGGCACTGGTGAGACCAAAGGGCAGTGCTCTGAATTTAAAGCGACTAGCTCTCACCAAAAGTGAAGGAACCTCCTAGACTGCCTGGCTATTTTATGTGATAGGAGTCCTGTAGGCCCACTGAGCACATCCAATCATTCATCCTCAGAAGAGGCAACATAGAGTGAACTGTGATCATCCAGAAAGTTGTCTGTTTCAATAGCTGATTTAGATGGCTGATGTCCAAGAAGGGCCTAAGTTCCCCACTCTTCTTCAAAACCAAAAACAATCTTGAGCAGACTCCAGATCCTTGCTCATCTACTGGGGCAGCCTGGCTGACTCACGTCTAGCAGCTTTGTGATCTCTTGAGTTACTGATTTCCTCTGAGCGGGTGGAACATCGGGAAACTTCTTTTCCTGACATTTTTTAGTGAGCAGATAAAGAGGATAACACAGTCTTTGGTTACTACTCTCTGCACCCACAAATAGGGACTAATGGCCAAACGGGTGTGGAGGTGCAGAAAGAGGCCCCCTCTGACTGCCTCCAGAGTGCAGTAGTCGGGCAACCTTTCAGGAGCACTAGAAGGGCTTTCTCTGCAAATGGACCTTGAAACCCCTGATTCTGCAGACCACCTCTGCCTCTAAGGCAATGTCCACTGTTGTTCCCCGTCTGCCACATGAGGGTGTCTGACTAACTGTGCCCTGTGCAAAGCACGGAGTATGGGAAAAGGTCCTTTGAGAATGAAAAAAACAGATGTTTATGGCAGACAGACTTTTGTCATCCTGTTCACGCATGGTGAGAGTGTCTTTAACCTTGGGTCCGAAAAGGGTGAACCCATCAAATGGGGCATTTAAAAAGGACTTTTTAAATTTTCTGCAAATTGGAGATGCATCCAGGTATGTCAGTGTATGGCAATGCTGGTGTCTGCCACTCTAGATCTGCCACCTGCATGTTGGACATAAGGAAAATAGACACATTTGAAACAGTGTATGGTTGGCAACTGTGAACCCACTGTTTTGCAGGACTCTGCTGTCATGGTACCCGAGACAGACTTGGAGAGTTATTCAGTCAAGTCCTTCTGAAATCTCATTAGGTGTGCAAGATAATACAGTGCACGCGAAACAAACATCATTCAAGTGCAAGTTCACTTGCCAAATCTGTCCAAGGCCCAAAACTCCCTAGTAAGGGGTGGAAGAGGAGCTCTTCTCTGAGTTTTCTTTCTTTGTGGCCACCGCCACCAGGGTGCCATCTGCTGCAAGTCTCTTTCTGCAATGAGGCTTATTCCATGGTGAAACAACAATCCTATCACGCTTACAGGTTATGTTCTCTACTGTGTCCTTCCCTTTCCATGCCCCCTATGACAAAGTCAATCAGCTTGTCCTCCATGGCACCATCCAGGAAGTAGACTGGCCAACTCCAAAAGCCTCAAGAAATACAGATTTCTCTTGGGAAGGGGCATAAATGGATGAGCCTCTCCCTTGCAAAAAGCAATTCCGGGATGTTCCCAAAGGAGATGTCTTCTAGGAGACAGACCTTGGGGACTTCTTCATCAAAATCGGTTCCTTCAGTGACAGACTTCTTTGGGTAGTCTTAATGCGCCATTTTTGCATGACTGCTTCCTGTGTTCTTTACACAGTGGGGTGAGATCCCACAAAGAATAAGGAGCTGAAGGGAAACTCATCTCAAGCCACTGAGGCTGGCTGTCCCCAAAGGGACAGGATAATGTCAGGAAGGTACCACAGATGCCAGAGGGGATTAGGATGGAGATGAGTGATGGTGGGAAACCACTTCAATAAATAATGACAAACTCCTCACAAATGCCTCAAAGGCTGATGCCAAAGCTGGAGCCAAAGAAGTCCTCTTTAGATTTGAGGATCCAGACAAAAAACCCTCTCAATACATTGGTTCTGCTCGGCTCTGATGCAAACACCAGGGTCAAGCCATCCGGTAATGACACACCAAGTGGAAGGGAGGGGTTTCTGGGAGTGTAATGAGTTGGCAGACTAACAATTCCATGCAGACTGCTCTGTTGGAGATGCTGGGTAACCAAGGAAATTTTTTTTTTGAGCTGTGATACAGAATCAGAATTGCTTAGACACAGGCCTTGCTGAGTCTAATTATGACGGATGCCAAAAAAGCAATTACTAGAAAATGGAAATCAAAGTCTAAACCAACTTTACTAGAAGTAGCGAAAACAGTACCAGAGATAAAACAACTGTAATTAGGATCTTTAGAAAAGGGTATGAGCAAATTACACAGGAAAAAATGATAAGTGTGGGATCAATACATGCAGAGGAGGAACGAGGTTTAAAAGAAGGCAGTAACTGAACGAGCTGTGTAATGGTGGACTGACAATGACTGGATTCATTTTAAGTGATATATAAATGTTTGCAGCTACAGCTGTGACAGCATGGTCTGTAATGTATAATGTTTGCAACTGACATTGTGTTGGTATGGTTTACTTTAATTTATATAAATGTAAGACTGCCCATTGTCAAACATAATAATTTAATAAAGATGTTTTTACATAAAAAAAGGGGTGGGCGGATCTAAGAGTCTCAAAGTTGACCCTGACCCCCCCGGGGCTAGCTCTAACCTCCTGGCTATGGGATCTCCCCCGAGGTCTGATGCTGTTGGAGTCAAGTAGGTAATGAACACTGTTGAAGACATCCAGTCTACCGATACAGAAGGTCAGATCGGGGAAGAAGCAACCAAATGAGGGATGGAAGGGTTTGGCCTGCCAGTTGTAGCCTACATGGATCATTTTCAGGACCCAATTGTCTAAAACACTCTGTTGCCAAAAAGAAAAATGAAGATTCAGACTTTCTGGAAGAATTGAAAGGAATGCACATGGGGGGGGGGGGGTTCAAGGCCCTTGATATAGTTATTCTGACTTATATGACTGTTCTTTATTGGGAGGAGGGGTCAGCTTTCTTTTTGGAAAAAAGAATGAACTTGCTAAGTGTAAGGGTTCAATGTTTTAAACCAAAGAACAGAACCAAAGAACAGAAAGCTCTACTAGCAACATAAATCTGAATACTTGGTTTTCTACCGATTGGTGACTTGGGGTATATGGTTACTAAAGAAAACCCTGCAATGATGATGCCTTATACCACAGTTATGGTGTTTTAGGGGTGCACTTTCAGACTTTCTAAACAGTATGTTTCAGTTAGCAAGACAGTAAAATAACAATCAGGCATTAGAAAAAGTAACATTATCACACATTAGTGTAACAGCTCTGCATTTTATCAATATATTGGCAAGCACAACACAACAGCAGAAAACAAATAATTGTTAGGCTACATAAGCGTAACTACTTACTTGTTCTTTTCCAAATGGACCTTGTACTCCCTGCCATCTACAGGAATGACATAAGAAACTTGATCCTAAGCCAAGAAAAAAAAAACATTACTATTATTTAAACAACAACAAAGCGATGTATTTTGGACTGGGTCTACAATAAACATATGTGGCATTTTTTTAAAATTGGTTCAGTTAAAAAAACTTTAAATGTAACCTTGTTAATAACAAGACTCTCCACCGCCCAGTAATCAGCTCATCACAGTACCTTAAGTGCTATATTTTTTTCTTCATTATAGGGTACAAAATGCTCTTCTCGACAAACTTACAGTGGGTAAAAATAATTAAGTCTGCTGTCTTGGATTGATACAAAGGAACAGTAACTTAAAATATGTCAGAATACAAACAGGGTAGCATCACAAATTAGTAACTGAGGTATGGGAGATGAATATGTACTCATAAGAACATGTTGTCAGCATCACACAAAAAGTACGGCCTGGGCCATTAAGCTGTTAGAGCAATAAAAGAGGTATTTTTCTTAAACAGTGTGCTTTATTATCAGTATAATTACTGGAGTTTCCACTCATCTTCATTACAGTCACCTCCTTTTGCAAGTAGTGCATCTGTCCGCTAGGAGAGGCACAAGCTAACAACATAGCTAATAATAATAAGTTATGTCTTACCATAACATTCCATGTTAGTTGTCTTCTTCTCGCCTTCTTTCTTGCTGGATGGGTTCGGAGCCTATACTATAGCTCGAGAGCTATTTTTACCGGCTCGAGGCAGCCTTATATCCCACAATACCATGCGCTAACTCCCCAGATCTCGTTTGGAAGCTAAGACATAGTATAAAAAGTAATATTATAATAATAATATTATAAACCTCTTTTATGAGTACAGATTACCTGCTAGTAACACTAAGGATACCAGGAAAGACGCAACATATTGTATCTCCAGAAATGGAAGGACTCAGAACCTCGAGTCTATCCAGGCTAGGGGGCAGGAGGGAGGGACGTAAGAAAGAAGGCGAGAAGACGACAACTAACATGGAACGTTATGGTAAGACATAACTTCTTAATGTTAAGTTGTCATTCTCGCCTTCATTCTTGCTGGATGGGACAGTGTGTCCCTAGCATCTTAGTCCTGGGTGCTCAATGGAACAGACTCCTGAGTACAGTGGAACCAAAATCAGCTCTATTTCTGGAGGCTAGATCAAGCTTGTAATGGGCAATAAAGGTATGTTTGGACGCCCATTTAGCTGCTGCACAAATGGCATCTAGTGGTAACCTTGCTTGAAAAGCCACTGAAGTTGATAGTGCCCTGGTTGAATGAGCTTTAGGCCTAGAGGGTAGTTGCCTGTGTCTCAACTCAAGGTAATAATAGATGTCAGCCATCTGGAAAAAGTAACTTTTGATACCGGAAGCCCTTTCTTGCCTGCAGCATAAGAGAGGAAGAGCTGGTCTGACTTTCTGAATTGTTTTGTCCTGTCTAGGTAATACCGTAATTGGCGATGAACATCTAATGAATGTAATTTTTGTTCAGCCCTGTTGGTATAGTCTGGGAAAAAGACGGGCAAATCAATGGAGTGGTTTAGATTTGCTTCCGATAACACTTTTGGTAGGAAGGAAGGATTTGTTCTGAGAGTTACTCTATCTTTATGAAAAACCAAATAGGGAGGACGGACAGATAAGGCTTGAAGTTCCGATACCCTTCTGGCAGATGTTACAGCTACTAAAAACAGCATTTTCCAAGAAAGAAGTTTGAGAGAGCAAGAAGCTGCCGGTTCAAAAGGGGGTAGAATTAGTGAGGTTAGGACTAAATTCAAATCCCATTGTGGGGGTGGATCTTTGACTGGAGGTCTGAGCAACAAGATGCCTTTGAGAAAGGCTTTACAGAGTTTGTGGGACATAATATTTGCTTCTGAGAATCCAACATGAAAATTAGCAATGGCCGCTAATTGTACTCTGATAATGGCCGATGACCCTGAATGAAAAAGCTCCGCCAGAAAGTCTAGAACCTCATGAATGGGTGCATGGAAAGGATCTAAGGATCTAGTTTGTGCCCAGTGTGAAAAACGCTTCCATTTACTCGCATAAGTCTTCCTAGTATTGGACTTATGGGAAGCCAGAATGATATCACTTACAGGAGGAGAAATAAGGGGAAGCCTGGCTATGGCTGGAAGTGGAGCAACTAAGCTGTGAGGTTGATGGAATGCAAAGACTGATGCAGCTTGCCCGTGAGGTGGGTCAACAGATCTGGAAGGGGTTCCAGATGCCAAGGCTGTTCCAGCAGGTATTTGTGCAGGAACGGGAACCAAACTTGTCGAGGCCAAAACGGGGCAATGAGGATCATTTTGGATCTCAATGCGGTTGCTTTCTGAATTAGTTGCGGGATCAATGGAAAGGGAGGAAAGGCATAAAGAAGACCCCTGGGCCAAACGTGAACAAGAGCGTCTCTGAGGGGCTGGCCTGGTAGAGGAAAAAGTGTGAAGAAGTCGAGGCACTTGCTGTTTTGCGGAGTTGCGAAAAGGTCGCAGCAAGGCTGGCCCCACTTCCGAAAAATTCCGCTTGATTTAGAGACCACTCGTGAGGCATGAGGATAGTTCTGCTCAATCTGTCTACTATGACGTTGGACTTCCCGGGGATGTGCGTTAATATCAGAAACCGTTGAGATGAAATCGCCCATTGCCAAAGTCCGAGTGCTTCACGACAGAGGGGGTAGGACCTTGTTCCACCCTGCTTGTTTATGTACCACACCACAGACATATTGTCCGTTTGAATTGCTATAGTCCCCGTGGGAAGAGAGCTCTGAAGGGCCTGCAACGTCAAAAGCACCACCCTCATCTCCAGGACATTTATGTGCAGGTGGCATTCTGACTGTTGCCAAGTGCCCTGGACGGCCCTGCCCTGATAATGCCCCCCCACCCGATCGGGGAGGCATCCGTTGTGACAGTGGCAACTGGAGGGGGGGAGAACAAAGGGTCTGCCCTGAAAAAGCTGAGGGGAAACCATCCACCAGGAGAGATGTTTCTTGCAAGATGGTGTTATCAAAATGTTGTGGGTCATTGGCAGCTGTTGAAAGGACCACTGAGAAAACAGCATCCACTGAAGGAGTCTCATGTGGAAGCGGGCTAATGGAAGTAGAAGAATCGCCGCTGCCATGAGGCCCAACACTTTCAATACTAGCTTGACTTGGACTCTGCTGGGCTGAAACAGAAGCTGAACATTCCGCCTTATGTCTGTCACTCTCTGCAGACATTTCTGTGGTGTTTAATACGGCGCCTATAAAGTTTATACATTGACAAGGCGACGAGGAGGTCTTTGCAAAATTTATAGAAATACCTAGGCTGTTGCAAAGTTGGATAGTATAATCCCTGGCCATTATGAGATCCTGTTTGGTGGTAGCGGAAATGAGCCAGTCGTCTAAGTATGGAAACACCTGGAATCCTTTCTGTCTCAGGTGAGCCATGACCACTGCCAAACATTTGGTGAACACCCGGGGGGGCTGTGGTGAGACCAAAGGGCAGGGCCCAGAATTGAAAATGACCGACTCCCAGCCGGAAGCGGAGAAACCTCCTGGAGCGCCTGTGTATTTTTATGTGGTAGTACGCATCCTGGAGGTCTAACGAGCACATCCAGTTGCCTCTGCCCAAAAAGGGTAGAATGGAATGCAGTGCTACCATCCGAAATTTTGTCTTTAATACATAGTTGTTTAACCTGCTGAGGTCCAAAATGGATCTCCAATCTCCTGTCTTTTATGGTACCAAAAACAATCTGGAGTAGATTCCAGATCCTAGCTGATCTGCTGGGACTGCCTGGATGACTCTTTTGTTTAACAGCTTTTTTATTTCTAGCTGAGCCTGACCCCTTTGTGCGGGTGGTACGTCTGGTGGAGGTTTTGGCGGTTGTACCGGAGGGAAAGTGAAAGGAATTTTGTAACCCTCAGATATGATCTTCTGTACCCATGTGTCTTGGGAGATGGATTGCCAGGCTTCCGGGTACAGAGATAATCTTCCCCCGACTGTCTCCGAAGGCGGACAGTCGGGCAGCTTCTCAGGGATGCTGAAAGGGTTGGTCAGGGAAAGATTCCCTGGAACCCTGGTTCTGTGGACCCCCTCTGCCCCTGGGGCAGCGTCTGTTATTATTCCCCCCTCTGCCTCTAGGGGGAAATTCACCACGTGCGGCAGGCGCGACTCCCTGTGGTTTGCAGAACCAAATCTTTCCACCCCTCTGTCCTTTAGAATAGGGTCTAGAAGGCGTGGAAAAATGGACTCCCACGGCAGAGAGAGTCTTACCATCTTGCTCACATATGATGAGGGTATTCTTCACCTGAGGCCCGAACAATTCTGAGCCGTCAAAGGGGGTGTTGGTGAAGGACGCCTTGAAGGGGTCGGCAAAGTTACAGAGTCGCATCCAAGCGTGACGTCTCAACGCAATGCCTGTGCCAGCGGCCCTACTCGCTCCATCGGCTGCATAAGAGATTAGCCGCATGGAGGAGTTAACAATGGAGTTCAGGGTAGCCAGCTGAGAGTTTATTTTGTCCATAAACCCCTCAGCAGAAGGATCCTGTACCGTTTCATCCAGCTCTGTGAGCAAGTCTCTCTGAAGGCGGGTGAAATGACATAAATAGTTCAGCGATTGCATAGAAAATGTCGCTGAAGCAAAGGTCCGCTTGCCGTACCTGTCCATGGTCCTAGACTCTTTGTTAGGAGGATGAACAGATACAGAAGGATCAGCTAATTCCTTCTTAGAGGCTGCTGCTACCACCATAGCATCAACTGAAACACCTTTGGTGAGAAAGGATTTGTCATCTGGTGCAGAAATAAATTTAGAAGGCCTCCTAGGGGTAGGTTCCATTGAATCAGGAGCTGCCCACACCTTTCTAGCCACTACCTCCATTAGTGGGTCGAAAGGGGGAGACACCCAGGAGGTGGAAGGGCGAGATCCAAAGGCGTCAAGATAAACAGACTCGTCCTCGGAAGGTTTGAGAGTGGACCAATTTCCCCTCTGTCTTAGGATCTCCAGGATGTCTGAAAAGGAGACATCCTCAGAGGGGGATCTGGGGGAACCCTCCGACTCATCCAAGTCGGTGTCCGACATGACAGACTAGGGGGAGTCTATGTGCTTCCTCTTGCACTTTCTTTTCCTAGGGGGTTCCCCTGAAACTTCAGGGGAACCCTCGGAAGAGGAGAAGACACCCAAAGTGGGTACCTTACGCTTTGGATCTCTGCTGTCGGGTATAGGAGGGTGACCAGAGACCGTAACAGGCACTACAGAGGGAGGAGCCGCAGAACTTAACCTTGGAGTGGGCACTGGGTCCAGCACACTCCTCATCACCTCGAAGGCTCCCCTATCAGACACCAAAGGTAGCCCCGGCTCCGAAGAGGCCGGAACCGACCCCGGAACTGACAGAGAAGGCTCCGAGAATGATGTCGGGGCCGAACTAACCAGAGCCGAAGATCCGAGAGGGAGAGGGGGGTCAGACAAGGGTCCGATGCCACTCGCCCCCTCGGAGCAGACAATGGAGTCCCGGCGCCCGGACCTCTCCACGGACGGAACCAATAAAGAGGTCAGAGCCGACAACACCGGAGCTGAAGGAGGGGGTATCGGCTCCGACGTGGGCAAGGTCACGGTTCTGACGAACTCCGGCTCTGAACTCGATAGATGAGTCGGAGGAGGAATGGATAACTGTATCGAAGGAGCCACAGTCTGGTGAGATGGGCTCTGAAGCATTTCGGCCAGCGCCTGAGATTTTATGAGTCTACTGACCACCCTCTCGATGTCGTGGTCGGACAGCCTGGAAGACCTCGATGAATGAGTCCTATGACTCCGCTCCGATAGGAGGGGGGACCTCGGAGCCGATCTGACGGACTCTAAAGAAGGGGACCTAGAGCGCTTGCGCGCTGGGGTCGGCTCCGATGATGGTTTCAAAGCGGAACCCACTTTGCTCGCCTCGGAGCCAGCCAGAACCGAGGTCGGAGCCGTCTCGACAACACCAGCCCTCGGCTCAGAAGATGGAGCCGAGGGTTTGGCGGTTTTTGATGACTTCCCCAAGCCGGACTTGGACGGGGAGTCATCAGGCTTTAACAAACCCCTTAGAATGAGCTTGTTACACCTTTCCTGCAGGACTCTTGAACTAAATCCATGACAAACGGAACAAGAGTCCTGCAGGTGTAAAGGCCCCAAGCAATAGACACAAGAAGTGTGACAGTCTGTCAGAGACATTTTCTGACAGCACGAGTCACACTTCTTGAATCCCGAGACCTTAACATCTTTGGACATTGCCCTAAAGACAGTCACTCAATCAGCACACACACTCACTCACTTACACACAAGGGGGAGATGAAGGGGCTGACTAAAACAACAACACACACACACACAGGGGTGAGTAAAGAGAAAAAACTAAAGCCTGTAGGCCTGATTATAAAAGTTAACTATAGGGGTGGGTAGGGCTTACGAAACAAACACTATTAAGTAATAATATCGATAGGGAACAAATGTAGGGAAAATAACCTAATAAACTACCTCAAAAAATAGAAACTTTGTTGAAAATTCCTTTACTGACCTGAGCCGGTAAAAAAGGCAACCTCACAGCGAAGCGGCAAACGAGATCTGGGGAGGTAGCGCATGGTATTGTGGGATACAGGGCTGCCTCGAGCCGGAAATAGCTCTCGAGCTATAGTATAGGCAGAGTCGGAGCAGAGGATCGGCTCTGAACCCATCCAGCAAGAATGAAGGCGAGAATGACAACTTAACATTAACACCAACAGAGACAAGCAATGCTGTCCCCAGTCATATTCTGTAACCAGGTCCTGAGCCCAGTCAATAATCGCAAGTGTCTTACAATTTTAAGAAAACTCAAGTCAACAAAAGCTAGCTCAAATAAGAAGTCTTGATTTTATTCAAAAAAAAAAAAAAATCATTTACTTGGGTTTAGTTAACTTGCTCTTCTTCTTGCGTGCAGTACACTGAAGTACAAAATGCCAACAAAAAAGGTGAACTTTGTTCAGTGTTTCCCTCTTAACCAACAATACTATCAGGTAACCAAAATCTTTCTGCAACATACAATAGTACCGCTGCACCAGAGAAGGAACTTACGGTCTGTATTTATAGATCTATCAAGTCTGACATCACTTATAGGCAAATGTTTTCAATTAGTTCATCTGAAATGTTTACCAATAATATCTTTAAAAAAATACTTGATCCACCCTATCAACGCTCTACTCGTACAGCAACTTAATTTAGTTCTACTCAAATGAGGCTGACACTGGATCCAGACTTCACTATGTGGATTTACTTCAGGGTTTCAGTACTATCTCTCACAATTGTATTATATCATGACTTAATGCACTTCAAACTAATTGTGTGCAGTTTCTTGGACAAAAATATTCGCCCTATGGCAGAATTTATTCAGTCCGCATTAAAAAAAAGTTTCACTCTTAAGAGCATTAACAAAGGCATTCCTCAGGATATGTGCTACGTCTCTTCTTATTCAATATCTTTAAAGTTCTGACAACTGAAATCCCACGAATAGGGCACTGTAAAGCTGCAGAGAACTGCAGAGCAAGAGAAGTAAGCATGTCATTAGATATACTTTGTCCTACAAGATGCAAACCATTTAGTTTACTTGATCAGACAAAAAAGACAAACTGCAACATAAAAAATGTTAGTCATTCTAGCATGAATACCTCAAAGTACAAAAAGAGTTAGTTTTAGCCAAAAGTTGGGAGCCTATGACAAAAAATAACCAGAGATCCTACAAGAAGTATTCAATATATTATGGAACTTTTAAGAAAATTTGCATAAAGCAGACACATGGGGAAACGAAGAAAAGGCACAAATGGAAATACTTAAGACTTAATTACGCCAAAGTTACAGTAAGATGTGGCTCAACACCTAATAGTTACAGGAAAAGACAAGATAAAAATGGTTGTGTTATAAACAATCAACAGGCAAGTCTCCAAGAACAGGCAGTATTTCTGTGGAAATTTGGAAGTTAGGAGGAAAGAAAGTGAAAGATGCATTTTAAGAATATTTTAAACCAACATCTTGGAAGAAAGTTAATGTAAAGATCCTTCAGATTCAGCTTCATATAGACTAATTTAAATTTTAAACAATGACTACAAAGGGTTTATGTCTATATGAACCAAGAGAATTGCAACAATGGTACAAAACCTAAGATATGGAAAAATGTGATTTTTGGAGGAGAGGCAAACATTTAACAATATTAACAGAGCAATGATGATCCAGGGTTAGCAGATTTAAGACACTGCCATTACTGCTCGGTCTTGATGTAGGAGCAGCATTCAATGTAGTCAGCTGGAAACGGCAATGGTAAAATTTGCATTCACAGATAGAATAATACGGCCAACAAGGAGAACACATGATGAGTCACAGGCAAGAAGTAAGGTAAAAGTATTCATCGCTGACAGCTGTTTTGAATAGAGGAACCAGGCAGGGATGTTGTCTTACCAAACTGTTATCTGTGTTACATTTAGAGCCAGTGATGCAATAAATAAGAAGTTATGTACCTACCATAACGTTCCATGTTAGTTGTCTTCTCTCGCCTTCTTTCTTGCTTGATGGGTTCGGAGCGATCCCGGCCGACTCACTGCTTTAGCTCGAGAACTCCTTTTACCAGCTCGAGGCAGCCCCATATCCCATGATGCAAGGCAGGAAGTACCCAGATCTCGTTTGTTGACAAAGGGCAATAACACCAAGCATAAAATACTTCCCAAAGGAAGAAGAAACTTACAGATGGAAAAGGACCAGGTCTGAATGGTCTTTAGCATAATAGTTTCTTATACAAGGTCTGTCCAGGCCAGGGGAAGGAGGAATTCGCAAGAAAGAAGGCGAGAGAAGACAACTAACATGGAACGTTATGGTAGGTACATAACTTCTTAATGTTAAGATGTCAATCTCGCCTTCATTCTTGCTTGATGGGACCGTCCCTAGCACCTCTATCCTGGGTGGCTCAATGGAACAAACTCTTGAGGACTGTAGAGCCAAAACTGGCTCTGTCCCTGGAGGCCAAGTCCAATTTGTAATGGGAAACAAAAGTGTGAGGAGTGGCCCAAGTGGCGCTGCACAAATAGTGTCCAAAGGCAGTCTAGCTTGAAAGGCTGTAGAAGTAGCTAAACTCCTAGTTGAATGTGCTTTAGGTTTTGAGCACAGCTGTTTTCCCCTGATATAAATTTCAGTGATGACCGAAGAAAGCCATCTGGACAAAGTCACTTTAGAAACAGGAAGGCCTTTTTATTATCCGCATAGGAAACAAAAAGTTGATCAGATTTTCTAAATTTTTTTGTTCTGTCCAAATAATATCTAAGCTGACGGTGAACGTCAAGATAATGTAGCTTTTGTTCAGCTCTATCTGAATAGTTAGGAAAAATACAGGAGATCAATGGATTGATTCAGATTGTTTTTGAAGCAACCTTAGGCAAAAAGGATGGATTAGTTCTCAAAGATACTCTGTCTTTGTGAAAAATCAAATAGGGTCGAACCGAAAGAGCATGAAGTTCAGACACCCTCCTGGCAGATGTAATAGCCACTAGGAATAACGTTTTCCAAGAAAGATATTTCAGGGAACAAGAAACAGCTGGCTCGAAGGGGGAAGAATCAAGGATGTCAGCACTAAATTTAGATCCCACTGAGAAGGGGGATTCCTGATTGGAGGCTTTAGTAGGAAAATTCCTTTCAAAAGGCCCTGCAGAGCCTATGGGACATAATATTATGATGTGCTATCCCGACATGAAAATTAGAAATAGCAGCCAACTGAACTCTGACTGTGGAAGAAGAGGAGCCTGCATGAAAAATCTCTGCTAAGAAGTCCAGAACTGCCTGAACAGGGGCAGTAAAAGGATCAATATTTTGGGCCTTAGCCCAATAAGAGACACCTTCCCATTTGCCTGTGTAAATCCTCCTGGTAGCGGATTTTAGTGAAGTTACTATGATATCTCTAACTGGGTTAGAGATCAAAGGAAGCCTGGCTAAGGAAGGAAGTGGAGCAACCATGCTGTGAGGTTGAGAGAAGGGATTGACCGGTGCAGCTGACCGGATTGGTGAATCAGTAGATCTGGCACTGGGTCCAGATGCCACGGCTGCACCAAAAGGTGATGATGGAGGAACGGAACCAAACTTGTCGAGGCCAGTAAGGGGCAATGAGAATCAATTTGGCTCTCAAACGGTAGCTTTCTGGATCACCTGAGGGATCAGAGGAAATGGAGGAAGGCATAAAGAAGTCCCTGGGGCCAATCCTGGGTCAGAGCGTCTCTGGGGATGGCCTGATAGAGGAAGAGGCTGAAAAAGTCTGGACATTTGCTGTTTTGGGGAGTAGCAAAAAGATCGCAACATGGGTGACCCCATTCCAGAAAAATCTCTTCCGCTATGGATTGCTTGAGAGACCACTCGTGAGGCATGAGAATAGCTCTGCTCAATCTGTCCGCTATAATGTTGGTTTTCCCAGGGATATGCGTTGCTACCAGAAACCGATGAGAGGAGATCGCCCATTGCCAAAGTCTGAGCGCTTCTCGACACAAGGGGTAGGACTTGGTTCCGCCCTGTTTGTTGATATACCAAACTACAGACATGTTGTCTGTGTGGACTGCAATTGTCCCTACAGGAAGAAAGTCGTTGAGGGCTTGCAACGTTAAAAGCACTGCTCTCATCTCCAGGACATTTATGTGCAGATGGTACTCTAACGGTTGCCATGTCCCATGAACCATCCTGCCCTGATAATGACCCCCCCACCCGATCAGGGAGGCATCCGTGGTGACAGTGGCTATCGGGGACGGAGGTACAAAGCACCTGCCTTGGTGAACCTGAGACGATGTGATCCACCAAGCAAGATGTTCTTTGCATGTTTGTGTCACCAGAATCTGGTGACGCATTGGGAGTTGCTGGTATGACCACCGCGTGAACAGCATCCACTGAAGGAGGCATGTAGAATCGAGCCAGGGAAGAAGAGTAATGGCCGCAGCCATGAGACCTAATTTTAGAACCATTCTGGCCTGTACTTTCTTGCTGGCCAGAATGATCCTGACATGAGTCTGAATGTCTGAAACTCTTTGTTCTGTAAGGGTAGCTGACATCCGAACAGTGTTTAAGTTTGCGCCTATGAAGGTAATAGACTGGCAGGGCGATAAGGATGACTTTTCGAAGTTGACTGAGATGCCCAAATGAGAACAAAGGTCTATTGTGTAATCCCTGGCTTGTATAAGCTGATGCCTGGTGGTGGCTGACAGGAGCCAGTCGTCGAGATACGGAAACACCTGGAATCCTTGGCGTCTCAGGTGAGCCGTGACCACTGCCATGCATTTGGTGAACACTCTGGGGCTGTAGTGAGACCAAAGGGCAGGGCTCTGAACTGGAAATGACTGGACCCCAGCCGAAGCGGAGAAATCTCCTGAGCGCCTGTGAATTTTGATGTGATAGCACGATCCTGAAGATCTATTGAGCACATCCAGTTGTCCTTCTGTAAGAAGGGCAGAATTGACTGAAGAGTGACCATTCGAATCTTGTCTTCCTGACAGACTTGTTGAGTCTGCTGAGATCCAATATTGGTCTCCAGTCTCCGTCTTTTGGGGACCAAAAGAACCTTGAGTAGATTCCGGCTCTGAATGGTCTATTGTAACTGGCTGAATGGCTCTTTTTGCAGTAGTTTTGCGATTTCTAACTCTGCAATGTCCCTTAGACCGGTGGTACATCTGGAAGGGAACTTGAGGGAAGGGACTTTCCTCGAAAGGAATTATGTAACCCTTGGATATGATCGACTGTACCCATCTGTCTTGAGTGAGGGAATGCCAGGCTTCTGGGTACAGTGATAATCTTCCCGACTGCCTCCAAGGAGGGACAGCCGGGCAACACCTCAGGGATGCTGAAAGGGCTTATCAGAGAGGCTCCCTGTTTCCCTGGTTCTTGGACCCCTCTGCCTCTAGAGCGGCGTCTGTTGTTGTTACCCCTCTGCCTCTAGGGGTAAACTGACCACGTGAATCCGTGACTCCTTGGGATTGGAACCACATTTTCCCACCTTTCTGTCCTTTGGGATAAGGCCTAGAAGGGGTGGAAAACGGACTCCAACAGCAGAAAGAGTCTTGCCGTCCTGCTCGCACCTGGTCAAGGTCTCCTTCACCTGAGGGCCAAACAAAGCTGACCCATCAAAGGGAGAATTTGTGAAGGACGGCTTAAAGGGATCCAAAAATCACATAGCCGCATCCAGGCTTGGCGTCTAAGAGCCACACCTGTGCCTGCGGCTCTACTCGCTCCATCCGCAGCATAAGATATTAGCATGGAGGAGTCAGCAATGGAATTGAGGGTTCCTAGCTAAGCAATCTTTTCTTGAGCCCCTGCAGCTGTAGGATCCTGAACTACTTCTCCCAGCTCCTTCAGGATATCTCTCTGGAGTCTGGTGAAGTGACAAAGATAATTCAGCAACGCATAGCAAAGGTCGCTGAGGAAAACATCCGCTTGCCATTACCTATCCATGGTCCTAGAGTCCTTATTAGGAGGATGGACGGGCACGGAAGGATCTGCAAGTTCCTTTTGGTGGCCGCAGCCACCACCATGGCATCAGCGGGACACCCTTGGTTAGGAATTGTTTGTCACTAGGGGCAGTGATAAATTTAGAAGGCCTCCTAGGGACTGGCTCTACAGAGTCAGGAGCTGTCCACGCTTCGTGCAATAACCTGCATAAGGGGGTGAAGGCGGAGACACCCAGGAGGTGGAGGGCCGAGATGCAAACGCCTCTAGGTATACTGACTCATCCTCAGAGGGATTGTTGGTGGGCCAGTTTCCCCCTGTCTGAGAAGTTCTAGGATGTCTGAGAAGGAGACATCCTCAGAGGGGATCTAGGGATCCCTCTGACTCATCAAAGTCAGTATCGAAGTGACAGACTCGGGGAGTCTACATGCTTCCTCTTACAAGTCCTCTTCCTAGGAGGATCTCCCGAAACATCAGGAGAATCCTCGGAGAGGGAAATTCCGAATGGGGAAACCTGAGGCGGAGGATCTCTGGGTCCTGTAGCAAGAGAAGTGGCAGAGATGTCAACAGGTACCATAGAGGGTGGAGCTACGGGAACAGACTGCTGACTGATACCAGTGGCCAGTACACTCTTCATCACCTCGAATGCTCCCCTCCCAGGCAGGTCCGAGAGAACCCGCCAAGAGCTAGGAACTCCAGGAACCACCGAAGGGAAGTCTCCGAGGCAGATGTCGGAGCCGAGCTCACCAAGGCCGAGGCTCCAAGGGGAAGAGCGGGCTCGGACAAGGGTCCGATGCCACTCACCCCCTCGGAGGAGACCATGGAAGCCCGACCACGAATCCCTCTAAGGAAGAGGAGATAAGAGTAGGGGCTGAAGGAACAGAAGGGGTATCCGCCCTCCAGCCGTAGCAGTAACCATGCCCGTAGACTCCAACTCCAAACTCTGGGGTAGAGTTGAAGGAGGAACTGTAACGGGTGTGGACCAACAGTCGTCTGCTGAGACGGACTGTGCAACATTTGGGCCAGTACCTGTGACTTGAGTAATCTACTGACCACTCTCTCAAGGTCATGATCTGACAACCTGGATGACCTTGAAGATCGGCTCCGATGGCTCGCTCCGATAGAAGCGGCCGAGCGAAAGTATGGGCACCAAGGAAGGAGACCTAGACCTCTTCCTGGAATGGGCCATAGGAGCCGATACTACTGATCCTGTCGGCACCGACTTCGGAGCCGACAGAACTCGATGTATCGGCTCCAGCCGGAGCCGATACAGCCACCGTAACGGTGTCCCGATCGGAGCCGACACCGATGCTCGCCACATGGGTGTCGGAGCCGATCGGAGCCGACATCGGCGGTCAAAACAGATTCGCACCGATAGCCATCGGCGCTGTGGATCCAGAATCGGCTCCAGCGGGCCGATCTCGACTCACGAGTCGGAGCCGAGGCCGCAGGCTTAGAAACAGAAGCCTGGGCCTTGGCAGTTTTAGTTGACTTCTGTGGAGCCGACTTAGCCGGAGAGCCCTCCGGCTTAAGAAGACCCCTGAGAATCAACTTATTGCGTCTCTCCTGCAGGACTCTCTGGCTGAAGGAGTGGCAAATAGCACAGGAGTCCTGCAGGTGAAGAGGGCCCAAACAGTACAGGCAAGAAGTGTGACCGTCTGTCAGAGACATCTTCTGACAGCACGAGTCACACTTCTTAAAACCTGAAACCCTCTCCTTAGACATGGTGCCTAACACAACACACACAGACACACCAGTCAAAATTAAATTAAACAAATACCAAGAGGTATTTTATAAAAAAAAAACACCAACACACACACCCTAACAGGGGGGGGGATGGGATAGGGAAATTGACTAACTAAAAATTAAAAGAGACAGGATTTCTGTCAGAAAAGGTAGAATTAAAATTAAACTATCAAAAAATTAGTTTTAAACTAAAAAGGGCTTGAAATATCACAAATGTGATCTACTTACCAGTAGCTGTTAAAGAGAAGACCTCCCGAGATCTGGGTACTTCCTGCCTTGCATCATGGGATATGGGGCTGCCTCGAGCTGGTAAAAGGAGTTCTCGAGCTAAAGCAATGAATGGAGCCGAGGATCGGCTCCGAACCCATCAAGCAAGAATGAAGGCGAGATTGACAACTTAACATCAAGGGATTCACAAATTCAAGGATGCAACTGATATGGTTTTGAAGACTATTTTGACCCTGAAAAATCATGAAAAGGACATATTCGTGCTGTGGAACATTTTGAGAAAGCTTTGAGTCTTTTTGAAGTATAAATAAAGAAAAAACAAAGGCTTTAGCAGCAAATGAGGCACCCACCCATGAACTGATTGAGCAATACTCATACTTAACAGGACATGATAATATGAAACATTCTAGGAGTATGGATTAAAATAATTCTGTTATGGCAGTTAAGAATATGCAGGAAGAAACTAAACAAAAAATTATACAAAAGTGAGAAACTGGAAACTGCTGATTATAGATACAAATAGCAAGCTACAAGCAGTGAAAATGTTTCTTCCCCTTAGTCTTAGCTACAGATCAGGAATACTTTAATCCAGCAAGGGGGATGTGGATTATATGTGAGGGGAATGCAGCAAACATTTAGTGGCATAAACTGATTCTGCCCACAATACAAGGTGGTACAAGATTACCTAATTTGAATAGGTACTTCAGAGCCACGCAGTTAAGGCTCATATGCATCATTCAAGCAGAAGATTATAAATCAAATTAGAAAAGGATGATGAAACTGTGTGGGAGTGATCAAGACAAAGACTAGGATTCATGAATGCAAGTGCTTAAGGAAAAAACAACCATAGCAAATATTATATTTATAGCAGCAGAAAGTATTCTGAGAACTAAGCCAGTGCAGGAATGGAGAAAGGAAATTTTTACCAATAGGTATATCTGGAAGGAAGGTTTTAGAAAATAGGCAAGAGGGGACTAGAATCTACTGGAGAAAATTAAAGGAACTAAAACACTGGGAGCAAATAACTTGTCAAGAAAAGATAACAGAGTGGGAGGAAGCTAAACAGATTATAGGGAAAGCAGTCTCTAACCTGCAGTTCAATCATGGATTGATAACACACTAAAGGCAAAAAAGAAGGTGGGGTCTTAAGTGGAAAAAACAGCTCTTACTGAGTTTTTAGCTGAGTCATGAATAAAAGCTACTAAACTGACAATCAGTAGGCATAAAAATATTGCATGATAATTTCAAAAGTCAATCAAAGGAGGTTAGAAAAAATGGTAGAAAACAAATTGGAGTCAGCAGGGCCACACCAGAGGAAGTACGGGTCTAATAAGGGTGCTCAGTCTTTCTGCCATAAAAAAACATGCACACAGTCACAATATGATTTGAAGGAAAACGTGAAGAATCCAGTGTTAACTCCTGAAAAGAAATAGAACGAATGAAATGCAACTGCAGAACTTTGTGCAAAGCTTTGTTTTATAATGGGAAAGTGATGGTTATTAACTATTCATTTTATTGCCTCTGTTGATCTCAAGTCTAACCCCAAGTACAGCACCAGACTGAACTTTTAGATTTGATGTCATCACTAATGTCTGTGGCTGACTGACATTTGAAGATATTTAGAGCTACAATACAAGGCACCCTGGAGAAAAATTAACCAGCTACATGGGGACACCAAGTCTACCCATATCTCATATTTGTGCAAAGCAAAGGCAGTACTGAAACAGACTGCAGAGAAACAAAAGAAGCAGCAGTATACTGGGATAGAATATTGTATTAATGGGGGCTTTACTTGTAAGTTCAGGATGAGGAAATAAGCTTGGTAGAATTAAATACTAGCAGCCAAGTACATTAAGGCTGTGGTCAGGGCAAGCAATTCAACTAAGCAGAGAAGAACAGCAGAATTTGGTGATATTTTACAATGGTAAAGATTTTGAAAAGTTAAAGTTTTAATGCAATATACAGAGTCACATTACAATAATATAAACCACAAGTGCCTTCTTGCACATAGGTATCGTGGCTGAAGCACTGCTGCATGACTGTATCTGATCTCATTTTAAATTAGTTAAGTGGGATTAGGGTCTGGCCTCCACTTATACAGAACAGTACAATAAGAAGAGACTGAAGTAAAATACGCAAGAAACACAACATGCACAAGTTACCATGGCAAAATTTAGGGTACATTACATAGCATAAAACTTAACTAGTGCATGTATGCAGTGCTACACAACTGGTACCAATCCCTCTTGACAGAAGGAAACTTCAGCAGTATATGCTTACAGTATTACAGAAATTTTAACAGAAAATAACTTACCCAGGGAAGGAAAGTGGGCATCATTTTACAATACTCCCCCTCCCCAGGTGGAAAAATCTTTTGAAAATAGAATCATCACGACAACTGGATGGGTATTAAAATGAAGTTTATGTGCCTCAGTATTGCAGATCCCCTATCAACCACATATTTTCCACTAACACTATTTGTAAGGTGGATGGGTACCACCCTCTACAACATCAAGTAGTTCTAAAGAGTTAAGGCATGCCAGCCCACTTCACAAATTGTATATATGGAAATTCTAATTCACAAATAAGGTTGCAGCAACATGCAACATTAACTTCTAAGTTACATTAGCCATTTTTGGGAAGAGCAGCTACATTAAAATTAAACTAGAAAGCTTGACAAGAAGTATGCTTTGACAGAAAAGGTAACAAAACAGATGACTGTCAACAATGACATTTAACAACCTAAAGGATAAGCAACAGCAGCTTTAAGATCCTTGTATTCCTTGTAAACAACCTGATAACCCAGGAAGAAGGAAAAAAAAAACAGTTCAGATTCCAAACAAGAAATGGCTAAAGAAATGAAAGAAAAGTTACGTTTTTGTCAACAAGGGTAGTTATATGGAAACTGGTCTTTATTTCTTCAAGGTAAAGATGAAGCATCACTGTAAATGACAACTGATAGACCTATACAGATGATATGGCCACATTGTATAGTCTGAGGTGTAAATGTCTGAAATTCAAGTTACGTGCTTACCATAATGACACATCTTCATGAGCCATGTCCATCTAGTTCAACCATTAGGACTACCTGCTACAGGCAGTAGTCAGCTCAGCATCTGAAAACTTTCCTAAGCACAAACTCCTCCCCCCACTCACATAATCTTAATACTTCATTCTGTTCTTCTAACCTCTAGAGTTTTCCAGAAGAGCAAGCAGCAACAAGCATACAAAAAACATATAACCAATTTTCTAACTTACCTCTAGGCTTCACCATTAAGGGGCAAGAGAAGGTGAGTGGAGATGCTGAAGTGGCAGACATGTAGCCCAAAGATCTACTATTAAGGTAAGTATACAACACTCGTACCACAGGTGATCCAGTCCATCTACTTCAGATGTTAGAACAGATTCCTTAACTCTTTGTCTTAGGTAGTATCATGACATAATAGCTCCAATGAATGGAAACCCAAAGAAAAACCTATACCCATCAGATCACATCCAGCTTACAGAGTCTTTCTAATGTAGGCAGAGATGACCATGTACCACAAATCTCATCCAAAGACAGCATTCCTGAAGGCTTGACTGGGGGGCCATCACTCTAGTAGAATGTACCTTAGGACTGTTACACAAATTTATATTATTTCTGATAACAGTATATGATGTACACAGAAAGCCACCTAGACAGAGTGGTTAGCTGTCTGTCAGATCGCATCCAGCTTACAGAGTCTTTCAAATGTAGGCAGAGATGACCATGTTGCACAAAACTCATCCAAAGACAGCATTCCTGAAGGATTGACAGGGGGCCATTGCTCTAGTAGAATGTACCTTAGGATTGTTACACAAATTTATATTATTTCTGACAACAGTATACGATGTAGACAGAAAGCCAACTAGACAGAGTGGTTAGCTGTCTTGTCAGATGCCAGGATCCATCAAATCACTCAAGCTCTCAAGTCACTAAACCACAAGTGCCAGTATGACTATCATAGTCCATGTGGGGCTGAATGACTTGAGACATACCTCACTGGACTATATAAATACAGACATGATTGAGCTCTCAGATTGTGTGTCAATGGCAGAAATAAGCCTAGCTTTAAGCAGCATTCTACCTTCTCCAAGGATAGTGCCACAATACAAACAAAAAATGATTGACTAACAACTGGCTTAGCTTCTAGTGTCAGTCCAAGGGAATCCAATATCTGTCAGCTGACGAAAACATGGCCAACAGGCCACTCAGCTTTGCCAGAGATGGTCTGCACATATCTCCTCTAGACTTTCAGATACTGGCAAAGGCATTAGCCACCTCTACTGTGCCTTTTTTAGGCAGTATCAAAATAACCAACCTCCAAAACACAATAACAATCCTCTCTCGATAAACTCAAGGTATTGCTGCTTAATGCTAACAGTCTAAACAAAAAACTGCACTCCTTGGAAGCACTCCTCACTTTGGAAGATGCTGATGTCTGTGCAGTAGAGGCAAAACCAATTGCTGTGCAGTAGAGACATAGTTGAAAGGCATGGAAAGCACCCTGGCTGTGCAGGGCTACAATGCTTTCCATACATTCAGATCAAAAACTGAGCGTGAAAGAACTAAATGAGGAGGCGTATCCATCTTTATTAAGGACAAGTACACCTTGAGACTAGTCAAACAGTATGATTGTCTTGAGCTACTCTCCCATGTCCAATTAACTATAGGCAAAGCCCCCTACCATATCATAGATAGTTATAGGTTCCCCACCAGGAAACAGGAAAAACATACCACATACCTGGGCTTACTGAAGTTAGTTGCCATACAGCCCAACACCTTACTCATGGGAAATTTTAATTATCAAACCATCAACTGGGAAAAGTACACAACCACAAACATGCTGGCTCAGAAGTTGACTGTCAACGCAAATTCTCTGGAATAGCTAGTCAGTACACCACCCACAACAGGCGCAAATGTCCTGGACATAGTGCTAACATGGGACAGCACTGCTGCATCACCCCCCTCTCCATGTGATGTCCTCCCTGGTAAGATTGTAATGTAAATCAGTCTCGTTCAATGTAATTATACGACCAGATACCCCATCAAGCTCAAAAATATTTAAGAATTTTTCTAAGACAAATTTCCTCCTACTAAGTAATGGTGTAAGATGTTTCAAAGCCCCCTTGAACACGAACTTAGACTCAGAGGTGTACACCAATGCCCTGTATAACCACTCAAGCGGTTGTAAAGAATCGGCTGTATCTAACAGGATTAAAGCCAGGTCTTGCAGAAAAAGCAAACCACCCTGGTGGACTTCTAGTGTAAACAGGCTATACAACAACAGAAAGAACAAGAAGTAACTGGCTCAGCAGAGGAAGAAATCCCTCTCAAGTTTACACAAACAAATTAGAGATCTTGTTAAATCTGCCAAGGCTAATTACTAAGCAAAAATAGCCTCCCTAGCAAAGGGATATTCTTTAACTACGTCCGAAATCTAAAATGAAATACCCAGCTATGTGCTGAACTGGTTGTGGATGGCACCACCCATATTCAACCAGAGGTAACAGCCAACCTATTAGTTGACAGATTTGGTGAAAACGTCAACTCCACACACACCCCCCCCCCGGTCCCCATCAGTCATCTCCCAAAGTGTATCTACCACCATTCCTCAGCCTATTAGCTCAAGACAGCAGGATATCGGCACTCTCCAAGGCCAAAAACACAGCATCGATAGGATCAGTCAACATCCTGGGTAGGCTTTTAAAAAAACAACTTAAAACATGACCTAGCAGGCCCACTTGGATCACTGTTTAACCACAGCCTTAGAACGGGCTATGCTCCAGCGGACTGGAGGACAGCAACAGTAATCCTTCTGTACAAAGGGGGACCAACAACCAACCCTGGGAATTACAGGCTCATAAGCCTGACCAGCCTCATCTGCATGGGCATGGAAAGAATCATTATGGACCTTATTAACAAGGACAGAAGTAATCTCAAAACTCTGGACCCAGCCCAGTTCGGATTTGTTAAAGGTAGATCATGCCTGTTAAACATGGCTAACTTCCTTAAGAAAGTCACCAAGACCCCGGATGAGGGTGCATATACTGCCTATCTTGACCTAGCCAAGGCATTTGACACAATCCCCCACTCAGGTATTATAGAGCAACTCTCCCAATTGGGAATTAACTCCTACGTTACCAGGTGGGTAGCCAACTAGCTCACCAATAGGACACACACTTTCAAAGTGAGTGACTACACCTCTAGCAAAAGACCAGTCACCAGAGCAGTACCACATGGTTCTGTGCTGGGTCCTTTACTGTTCAAAATTGATTTCTTAAAAGTCCAGGCAAACTTGGATTGCCTGTGGCTGACCAAGTTCACAGACAATTGCAAATTGGGAGCAATCACCGACTCCCCCAACAATGCTAATACACTGCAGACAGGGTTATCACAGACAAATGACTGCTACCAAAGCCACAGATTAAAGCTAAATGCAAAAAATCCATTATTATTCCCTCTGGAGAAGCAAACATCCCTGCTAATTGCATTAAAGACAGTACCCCCACCCTCCCAAGTATGGACCCAGTGGTAAGTCACCTGGGTACTCTGGTTGATAGCAATCTGAATTTTGACTACCACATATCCACAACAGTAAGAAAATCCTTCTATGTGATACGTCTTACAAGTAAAGGCATTGCATCTAGATCTAACACTGTTATAATTCCATTATACTCAGTACTCATCAGACCAATAATTAAGTACAATGCTCCCTTTTGTATGTACCTCACCAGACACCTGCAACAAATGGAGAAACCACAGAAGTTTCACACCAAGAAATTACAGGGTACACAAAAGTCTTACATGGAAAGACCGAAAGCCCGGTCACTTTATTCGGTCTCCTACAGGTTGCTAAGGGGAGACCTGTGTCTGGCTTTCAGGCAGTTTCTGACCCAGTCCTGAGGGAAATGCTACACATTTGTAAATCAAACTGCAGGAGGGTCAATTGCTACAGGGATCTTAACCTAGCCTTTGACATTATTAGGTCATGCTGGAGAGTGAGATACATCTCCCAGGGATTACCACTTCTCTAGAACACGCTTCCAATTCACGTGAAACAGAGACCCTCCCTGA
Organism: Protopterus annectens; assembly: GCF_019279795.1. Taxonomy (NCBI): domain Eukaryota; kingdom Metazoa; phylum Chordata; order Ceratodontiformes; family Protopteridae; genus Protopterus; species Protopterus annectens. Next base: position 1,351,907,177 of record NC_056743.1, on the reverse strand, counting down.
CCCTCTTCAGACACAACCTAGATCAATGGATGAATGACTGCAAATTCACTTCTGGGATGGTGCTCATGGTCCCTGCTGGACAGAGCAAGTCGGTACTAACTACCATAGAGCCTTATCTCTGTGAACTTCACTCACCTAACCACAGACAACTAGGGCAAATTGGGATAAATGTGGCTAGGGTTCTAGGGCCGTTAGCCTATGAACCTATGTTTTTTGACACTTTCTGGTCTGGCTTGATTTGTTACTTGTATGTAGTGCAAAATGCTGATCATTTTCCTGATTTTTTTTTCTTTTTTTTTGCTCAGGTTAAGAAAAAATATCTGGTGATGCACATCCAAACACTGAAAGAGTAATGAGAATAAAAGAATGGCAAGTTAATTGGTTGAATTAAATTTGTCTCAAAGGCTACATTCAGCATAAAAGATGGGTTAGTATGCAAGAACTTGACGTATAAATGAAAAGCATGTATAAAACACAAAGCTTGTAACTCAAACTCTTCTTGCTGAAATCACTGCTACCAAGAATGCAGTTGTTATGAATTTTAAGTCTGTTTTGGAAAATGGTTAAAAAAAATAGCATACAGGATTCTTTCACTATTGGTCTTAGCAAAAAGAAACCCTACAGAAAACCACTGCATACATTTACAGAGGTCAAGGAAATAATATTCAGGCCAAGGTGAAAGTCAAATACAATGGCTAAATTCACTGTCAATGGGAATAGTGAAAACCAGAACTGAAAATCAGAGACATTTAACCAAACAAGGCAGAAGATGTAAAGGGGTCCAACCCTTGGGAAGTTACCCAGGGAAAAAAACCCTGACACTTACTGTTATGAGTCAACCTGCTTAAAGGTCTGAGAGCTCACTGTTGAAATGGTAGCACTACAAAAAAGGTAGAAACTGCAGAAAAAGCCTCCTTTCACCCCCCCCCCCATACATTAAAAGCCAACTCCAGGATAGCCATACCTCAGAGAACAGAGAATATTCCAGGAAATGGCCATCTCGGAGTTAATATATGCAAGTCCATTTTTTCGGCAATCCAGTCTGTGTTTCAGAACTTGCTCTAGCTTTTCCCCAACATTTTAAATGGTTATCATCTCTTGTTATATGTAAGGATTTACATCACCCTAGGTGGGTAAGCAGCCATGACCATTATCAGAGGTGGAAGAACCTTGTGATTAGACAAAGGAATTGGAAGTCTTGGTGATGCTTCATGGACGGATAGGTCAGAAGAGTTCTGAATGATTTCAGGTGGAGACATTTCTTCATTAGGTGAGGCCAAATCAGGAAAACCAGAATTTCAGTGCCAGAATGAGGTTATCAAAATGACCTTGGCCCTACAGTTTTGTGGCTCTTTCCAAGAAACGTGTAATAAAGGTAAATTTTATGGTAATCATAGAGGTGTCCTGTCGGTCACTCATGACCTACAGCATTCCTAGATGGCTGTCCCACAGGCTGGGGGGGATTAGGGAGGGAAAGTTGCTGCATTTAGTACTAATCAGAGAGGCAGACGGGTCTCAGCAAGGTTTCTCCCATAGTGGAACAGAGTCCTCACCAATGAAAGACTTGCTTACTCCAACAGCTGAGCATTTCCCCTACACATTTGACCTGACCAGGAATATGCACTGCTAAAAGAAATGGACACAACAAGACTGTCCACTCCTAAAACCTCATGGATTCCTGACATAGGGACAGGAATGCATTCCTCCCTGCCTGTTAATACACAATTACACAGCAAAGCTGTCAAAGTGGGTGGCAAAAGCACCTTGAGGAAGATGGTCTTGAAAAGTTTGCAAAATCGGGAAGACCACCCTCATTTCCAAGATTCTTCTATGCAAGCTGGTCTTTGTCCATGACCATGCCCACTGCAGTATCTGTCCTACATTAACTCCCACCACCCCAGGTTAAATGCATCAAGGTGAATGTCACTAGTGGTAAAGGAGGACAACAAGAGCTGTACTGAACCAGGCTGAGTAATGGAGCCATAAAGAAAACAGACACTTGCAAACATGAGAAATTCTGAATTGGGGTGATATGGAACCTGTCCACTGAGATCTGTGAACTTTGAGGCCCAATACAGGACTCTCATGAGGAGCATGGTGAAGGGAACATGAAAATGGCACTGTGGTAAAGAATTATGACTTTCACAGACAGAGCTACTATAACAGTCACTGAAGAAAGCTGTAGCTGTTTCAGTGACTGCAGAACTGCTGGCCTTGCAAAATAAGTGATTCCAAGTCACATCCCACACCAGCAAATACTTGTAATAGCTCCATCTGGGTATTGCTTACCTTGATCTACCAAATTAGAACAACTGAAGTAGGAGCTCTCCTTCTAGAAACAAATAACTCAAGAGTGGGGGGCTTGTTATTAGTCAACTTTAAAAATATAGAAAAATCCTTATCAAGAATCTCTGGTAAGCTTCCAATGTGGACATGCACTTTGTGAAAAACATGGGGGCTGTTGTAAGAGCCAAAAGCAGTGCCTGAAACTAAGTGACTGGCTCTGAAACAGAAATCTCCTTAACTCCTTTGCAATTCTGTTGTGCAGGCAGGAGGTCTAGAAGTCCAAGGATTACATCCAGTAGACACCAGAAATGAACTGCACCATGACCCATTTGAAATTTCACTTCTGGTATAAACTGGTACAGATTGTGAAGAACTAATATTGCCATAAAGTACTCTGTGTTCTTTGGACCCAAAAGGAATGCTGAATAATATATGGACCTACTCTGGTCTAGTGGGATCTCTTGAGCTGCTCTTTTTATTAATAGGTTCTTAGCTTCATTTTAGGAAAAGCCTTTGACTATAATGGTCATTATCCACTTGTCCTGTACAATTGTCATCCGTACACACAAGAGGAGGGAGACTCCAACTTCAAATGCCTCCACAAAGCGACAATCAGGGAATCACTCAGGCATTCTATGGCTAAACACCCAAGGAGATGTGCCAGAACCCTTTTGCTGCTTACCTCAGCTTTGTTGAGGGTAAAAATTCTGGAAGCCATCTCATCTGCACTGGTCTTTATCACCATACTGGTTAAATTCTTGCTTTTCGCTCTTTTAAAATCATAATTTCCTACTACTCATCCGAGTTTGGAAGAATGTACACTGAGGCATGGAAAGCTTCCAGGCTAGCGCTGGTTTCTTTTACCTTTGGACCAAAATGATCAGTACCAAGAAAGAAGGCACTAGTGAAGGCCACCACAATGATGCCAGGCATGTCTACATATCATAATGCTTCTTCTGGACATCATCATTACTCTACAGACTCCATTATGTGCTAGTTACATCTGAGGTTTGACAACCAGTGGCAATTTCTGTGTTAAGTCTCTTAACATCTGCAATGTGCAAATCATCTTATCAGTGAAGTTACACTGAAAAATAGATCATGTAGGGAAGACAGCTCAACTTACTCACTGAAAAAGTGGTGGTTGCATAAACGTGCTTCACAAAATGATCCATCATCCCATCAGATCAAAGAAGGTCCAGATATTATCTATAGAGTCCCTTTTTACAGCCATCACCACCACTATGGAGTTGTCCAGAAGAGTCCTCATTCAACATTCCTAGTTCTTCGGGGACTGGAAAATCTTGTCTAGTCTCCCTGGCACGGAAACTACAAAATTAGACTATTATCAGGTCCTTTGCATGGTAAGCACATCATTCCTCTTACGTAGCTGTCCCTACAGACAAGTTGGATGTCCGGGGGGGGGGGGGGTGAAAAATCTCCTGCAGGAGCTCTTCTATCAAAGAGATGGATCTATTGCCCCAAAACACCCCTATTTCTCCTTAAATCTGGAACTGCCTCAAAGTTGGGGTTGTCAGGAGAAAATGTTGGGGAATAGTCTTCATCATCTATACCTATTATCTGGAATGGAAGATTAACGGGTGGTCTCCATGCTTCCTTTGACACTTCCCTTGCCTCAGCACATGAAGAGGAACTATTAAAGGATGAAGAACAACAACCTGGTCTGGACATGCAGTGTCTACACCATTATCAGCTTATCACCTTTCTAACTCCTCTGCCTCTGTCTCTCAGGAAGATATAGGGGTTAAGGACCATACCAATTCAGAATTGGACACTGTTTGTTTAACCAGTGTTGCTGTGCCAAGTCCCTGTCCATCTGTACAGGTTATAACAGAGAGTCTTAATACCTCACGTCCAGAAGTTTTGAGAGCATCAATGACAAAAGAAATCAATGTCAGCCCAGTAGCAGTAGCACCAAGGCCTCTAAACTTACATGCATCTGGCTTCAGACCCAAGGACTTGGACACTGCTGACACCCAAAATAACCAAGAAGGTGTTAAAGCCATTACTTGCATCAATGACTCAATGTCATGACCTCTGGCTCTAGCAAGATATTCAGAGTCTAGCTTATCAACACTGATGGGCCCAATGACAGCAGAAGTGATTGGCAAAAATCAACAATGACAATGGAACCTGCAGTGGGTGCACTAGCTGAGTGTACCATCACTGAAAAGGGTCTGGTGAGGTGGCATGAAGGTGGGAGGGAGGAAAATGACACTCTTACTGCCCCAGAAGAAGGAAAGAAGAGGATGCCCACTGCCATCTGAGACTTATCCAGTGTCCTCATCATCATTTTCCAGTCTGAGATCGGCAGAGAGAATAAGACGACTGCACCAACAAGGCAGACTGACGCTCCGATGGAAAAGCTCTAGTTAGCTCAGGTTCAGAGGCAGAAGAAACGCTGCTAATCCTTTTACATGTTATTAACTCTTCCACTACAGCTATTTCTATACAAGATTTTCACATCCATGACACTTCCTCGGTATGAATCTCTACACATTTTCAGTACTCAGTAAATCAATGTCAAAATCTACATGATGCTTCCCTATTCCCTTTACATGTTTTCCCACCTAGGGGTAACCCCTCCAAAATGAAATTGTTTGGGTTACCTGCTCAAAATCAAACCTTTTACAGTACTCTTGCAAACAAGACCAAACCACAACACATAGAAGTGCTTACCTTCAACAGGGATTTTATAGATGCAATTCTTGCATATTTTAAACCCTGACTCTCTAGCCAGACTTGCATTTTTAAACCCTGATTCTATGCCCCGCTTATCACTGAACAGAAAACAGTGTAGACACAAAACACGACAGACTACTTGCTAATGCAAGGTATAGAAACAATTCAAAAATCTAGAAAGCAGTCCAAACAGCACAAGGGGAAAAATCTCCAGTACCAGCTCTACTACATATAAAACAGGAACCCTCTACAAAAAAAGGAAAGATGTGACCTGGGTGATGTATTAAAAGATTAAGTAAGGAATAAATCTAAAGAAAATCAGACAAATATCACCAAAACGACCAAAATAACCTGAGGCAAATTTTCTGATGAAAACTGTTCAGTGGCAAAAGACATCAGAACAGGGGAAGCAGAAAGCATTACGGGAATAGGGAAATGAATCTGATCCTACAGAAATTTTCAGATGCTAAGTGGGCTGCTGCCTGTACCAGCTAATTCCATTGGCTGAAGCAGATGGACTGCATCATATAAAATGCATGTACTTTGTTAAAAAAATACTGATTTTTGCCAGATAATTGAAAGTGTGTGCACATTTCTCAAAAAAACAAAAAGAAACAAAGAAAGACCCATGTGCTACTCATTCACTAATTTTCTTACTCAGCATCCCAAAGAAGCTGGAGCTTATCCCCACAAGCAATGGCTACAAGGCTCACATCCCACCATGGAATGGAAGGTAGGCCACTGTAGGAGAGAGACATGTACACACACGCACACCTAAGATGATCAACAGTTCTACTGGTATGTCTTATGGATCCAGGAGGAAAGTGGATACCCTCTTGAAATCGACACAGAAAAAAAATGACAGACACCCCAGCTACAAAACAAAACAAAGAACCAAGCAGTGCTAGGCAGCAATGCT